>NC_084798.1:167734330-168039979 GCF_963169125.1 Humulus lupulus | reverse complement strand
TAGATGATACTATCATAAAGGAAGAAAAAGGCATAAACCATCCGACCACTATCAAGGCAGATAGGAATAGCACAAACCCTCAGGGCGACAGTGGGGGCAATGGTAAGAAGAGGAATAGCTCAGGTGCCGAGCAGGGTGGAGAGAAGAAAGCTAAGTCAGCACCAGTCGACGAACAGCCTATGCATTAGCCTTACCAGCCCAGGTTCACCAATTATACCATCCTGACTACATCGAGGGCTGAGATTTACTTAGCAACATACCTGGATGTACCATACCGAAAGCCATCACCCTTGCGTTCAGAAGGAAAGAAGGACAAGAATAAGTTTTGTCATTTCAATAATTCTTATGGGCACAACGCAAACGAGTGCAAACAATTGAAGGATGAGATAGAGTTTCTTCTCCGATCAGGAAATTTCTCAAGGTACCGAGTCAAGACCGAAACCCCAAGCAGGAATCCAGAATTCCGTAGGCAAAGGAGTCCACCACTGGAGCCGGCAGCTGTAGACTTCACACTGGATACCATATGTGGAGGAACCCACATAGCAAGCAATAGTAACAATGCCCGTGAGCGATATGCAAGGACCCTTAGACATGAGGTAGGGGAGTCTTCCCAGTGTATGGTAGTCGAGGAGCAGTCTCCAAAAAATCCAAAGTATGAAAGTGAAACTCTCACTTTTATAGATGATGACGCCAGGCACGTGAGGTACCCCCACAATGACCCTCTGGTCCTTACCATTCCAATCGCCAATGCCCGGGTGAAGAGATGCTTGGTGGATATGGGAAGCTCAGTAGATATCATCTACAAATCATCCCTTGAGAAGATGAAGCTCACGGTCAAGGACTTGACACCGTGTTCCCAAGTGATATATGGGTTCACGGGAGAATGCCTAGCATCAGCAGGAACTATCAGACTACCGGTCACGATGAGGGATGCCCCTAGGCACGAGACTGTAGTGACAGAGTTCCTAGTGGTAGATTGCTCATCGACGTATAATGTAGTGTATGGGAGACCTCCTGATGACATTACATGCAGCAGTATTTATCTGGCATCTATATTTGAAGTTCCCCACTAGCGCAAGGAAAGGATGCGTACAGGGTAACCAAAGGGAGGCACGAGAATGCTATAATGCATCAGTGGTCAAGGCAAAGAAAGGACCATGCGTAAACAACATGATAGTAACCTTCTGCGAAGGGAATGAAGGAACCGATGAGGTTGTCAACATGGAAGTTGACGTTGAAAGAAACACTCTACTGGAGTTGGGGGCTCCTTTTAACGAAGATTTGTTGTTAGAGCAAGTTTCCCAAAGCGAGGGAAACGACATCGATCCTCGCTTTGGGGATGACGTCATGGGGGTGCGACCAATCAAAGATCTTGATGAAGTCCTACTAAATGAGGATTATCCTACTAGATTAATCAAAGTCGGGAAGGAGTTAAAGGTGGAAATTAAAGCATGGTTGGTGGAATTTTTTAAGAAAAACCAGGACGTCTTTGCCTAGTCACATAAGTACATGGATGGAATTTCTCCATCCGTGATAAGTCATGTCCTCAATATAGACAAGAATTATCCACCAGTGCAACAAAAAAGGAGATTGCTTGACAAAGACCGATCTCAAGCTCTGAAGGAAGAGGTCGAGTGGCTCAAGGAAAACTGTTTTATAAGGGAGGCCTACTACCATGATTGGGTATCGAACCCCGTGTTGGTCCCAAAACCAAACAGGAAGTGGAGAACACGTGTGGACTTTACAGATTTGAACAAGGCCTGCCCCAAAGACTACTTCCCACTACCCAGAATAGACCAGCTGGTCGATGCAACGGTACGACGTGAAATAATCTCATTCGTGGATGCATATTTTGAGTATAATCAAATAAGTATGCACCCTCCCGATGAGGAACATACCAGCTTCCAGATAGACAAGGAATTGTACTGTTATAAGGTTATGCCATTCGACTTGAAGAGCGCAGGAGCCACCTGCCAGCGTTTAGTGAATGGCATGTTCCAAGACTTGATCGGCAAAAATATTGAGGTATACGTCGATGACATGTTGGTCAATTCCAAAGAAGCTGGAGGGCATGTTCAAGACTTGGAGAAATGCTTTGCAATACTTAGAAAGTATAGCATGAAGTTAAACCCTCTCAAGTGTTCGTTTGGAGTTGGTTCTGGTAAGTTTCTCGGATACATAGTCAATTCACGTGGAATCGAGGCTAACCCCGAGAAGATCAAAGCATTGATTGACATGAAGTTGCCTACCACAATCAAAGAAGTTCAAAGCTTAACCGGGAGAGTAGCTGCCCTCAGTAGGTTCGTATCAAAGTCTACAGACAAGTGTATTCCTTTCTTTAACTTACTGAGGGGCAGCAAGAAGATCCAATGGACTGAGGAGTGTGAGAAAGTTTTCCAATCCCTGAAGGAACACCTCGCCTAACCTCCCATCCTAGCAAAGTCGATATATGGTGAAGTATTATTCATCTATTTGGCAATCACCGAGCATGCAATCAGTGCTACTTTGGTAAAGGAAGAGAACATGGTACAACACCCTGTATACTATATCAGTAAAAGGCTAGTAGGTGCAGAGTCTAGGTATCCCCCTCTTGAAAAGCTAGCCTACTGTTTAGTAATCACCTCTCGAAAGCTGCGTCCATATTTCATAGCTCACTCGATCCGAGTCCTGACTGATCAACCGCTGAGATAGGTTCTCCAGAAACCAGAGGCCTCGGAATGATTACTCAAGTGGGTAGTGGAATTAGGACAGATTGATATCACTTATCATTCGAGGACGGTGATAAAAGGGCAAGCATTGGCAGATTTCATAATCGAAGGCACCAACCTTGAAGACCCTTCCTACCAATCGGAGAATGGAGATACCGAGAAGGAAGGAGATACTCTTGTATGGAAGCTATATGTTGATGGAGCATCCAAGGAGCACAACTCAGGCACAGGAATCATACTGATCACTCCAGAGAAGCATTGAATCCATTGCACTCTTAGATTTGGATTCAACGCTTCAAACAACAAGGTTGAGTACAAGGCATTATTAGCAGGATTATGCTTGTCTCGGGATGTACATGCATAGTCCCTGGAGATATTCGGTGATTCCTAGATAGTGGTGTACTAGGTGCTGGGGGAGTATCAAGCCAAGGGACTTAGGATGGTGCAATACCTGAACAAGGTGAAAGACTTGTTGACACAATTCAAGAGATACTCGATTACACAAGTCCCGAGGGAGCATAATGCTAATGTTGATGCCTTAGCCAAGCTTGTCAGTACCAAAGATGCAGACACCTGAATGTCGTTCCCATCTAATCCTTGGTGGAAAAAAGCATAGTCGAGCAGAAGGAAAATTTATTATTTTTGAATTATCTGTATAACAACCATTGTGCTTCAATGAATGAATGAATTTAATTTCTTAAGTTTCACTTAATTCTTTAAATTTCTTTCAACGAGGGACTTGTCCTGTAGACTTTTCAAACCCATCGGATCATGTTCAATTTTGGTCCTTGAGGGACCTATCGACCCATAAGATCCAAACAAGATACTGGTCTTAGGACCTTGTCGCCAAAATATGGATCATGTTCGATCTTGGTTCTTGAGGAGCCTATCGACCCATACGATCCAAATGAGAGATAGGTCCTAGGACCTTGTAGAGTCCAAGAACTTTACTTAGCTAAATGTTTAGTAGTATTATAGTATGTTTAGTGTTATCTTTGTTACCATGGATTTTTGGTTCAGACCGGGAATTATTTGGACACTCATAGTAGTACTTATAGATTTTCTAAGTTTAACCTATAGTTTAAGAATATTAAGTATAACCTAAGGTTTGATTAATGTGACTGATATTAAGGATTATATTTATTATATTATAAGGTTTAGACATCAACCAATAGGATTTTAAGCACATGTTATGAATGGTGATTAAGGATTAAAGATTTTTGAGGATTAAATTAAATAAGGGTAAAGTTTGAATGATATAGGGTCAGTCAGCAGCTTTGAATACGTTGAAGGCTTAGTCAAGGCTGTTTACTCCATTCAAACTTAGCTAAAAATGTGTAATTTCGTGTTTAAATATTCAGCGTGTGTCGATATATCGCAGCTATAGGGGGCGATATATCGCAGCACGTAGATACGGAAAACACGACACGATGCACGGTCGCCTCGGGCATACTGGCCCAGGCGATATATCGCCTACAGGGGGCGATATATCGCCTCCTTCAGCATATGTTCAATTGTTTTTGAATTCTTTTCCTTTCAGCCATTCAAACTTCTTCAACAGTCCAGCATCTTTTGAACGAGTCTTCAGCCTCTGCTGAACGATTATTCAAATGATTTTCACCTAAAAAGCCATTATTTTTATTCAAGTAAAATCAAGATATTTTCATTCCCAAACTCTATAAATAGGACCTAGTACCTAGCCATTATTCACCATTTGCTCTAAGTTCAGAAGCTGCTAGTGTTAAGTGAGTGTGAGAGTGTAAACACCTGGTTTGGGGAAAAACTATAAGCTTAAACATCATAAGCTTATCAAACACTTTGGGAAGTGAGTTCTATAGTATTTCGGTGGAGGTTAGATTGATCTTGCAAATCTTTGAGGTAACCAAAACTCTAGTTCCTTTCTGTATTATGTTTCCTTTCTCTTAGTCTTCTACTCAATTTCCTAACTTCATTCTTATTTTGGTCAGGGAATCCAAGTTCTTAAGCACTTAAGTTGTGGTAAGCATATTTTCTTTTAATGGTTTAGTCTTCCTATTCTCTTTCATTTCATCTCCTTTCTTTATACTCACTCTTGTTCATTATGGTTTTAGGAGTGTTCCAAAAAGTCCCAACTCAGTCCATTTTATCCCGGTAACTTTGGTAAGGAAAATAGGCTAGAATCTATATGTTTATGTTTATGTTATCTTATGTGTTATGTTATGATATGTTATGAATGTGTTATGAATTTGTTATGCATGTGTTTGTTGTAGGCTTGGGCTTATGCCCTATTTGACTAACAAGACCCCAAAAAGATTGTGGGTATATGCCTATTTAGCTGGTAGGACCCCACTAATCTCATGGGCATAAGCTTGTTTAGTCTATGGGACCCCAAGTAATAATGGCCATTATAATAAGTGACTTATGTGTTATGATATGTATTTACGTTATTATGAAATTATGTTTATGTTTATGACTATGTGTTAGATTTTTCCTTGCTGGGCATTAGGCTCATTCCTTTCTGTTTATGTGCAGGAAATAAGCTTTAGAGGTGGAAAGATTCGTGACGCTTGGAGGATGTGTATCGATGATGAATGGAGTCAAGGGGCCGAGCGTTATTCGATTCGAGGATGTAGTCTCCTTTTAATTTTTATGGTTTTATATGTATTTTCCGCATTTTCTTATGTAATTCTTTTCATTTAAATCATGTTTTGTTTTTAAAGACAATGGGATCCCAAATCCTTCTTAGTATTCTGTTTATTTGTAGATAACTCTTATTTTGCAAGTTACTCAATAAATTATGGTATTTTCGTAAAAATGTAAGATTTATGTATAGTTTCGTTAATGGTCCAAATAGTCTAGATTAGTGGGTCATTACAGACCTTGTCGCCAAATTATGGATCATGTTCGATCTTGGTTCTTGAGGAGCCTATTGACCCATACGATCCAAATGAGAGATAGGTCCTAGGACCTTGTCACCAAATTATGGATCATGTTCGATCTTGGTTCTTGAGGAGCCTATTGACCCATACGATCCAAACAAGAGACAGGTCCTAGGACCTTGTCGCTAAATTTATTGATCGTGTTTGATCCTGGTTCTTGAGGAACCTATCGACCCATACGATCAACAAAAGAGACTGGTCCAAGGACCAGTCGCCATTATTTGATCACGTTCGATCCTGGTTCTTGAGGAACCTATCGACCCATACGATAAAAAAAGAGATTGGTTTAAAGACCAATTGCCATCATTGGATCATAATCGAATTTACTCTTTGAGGGACCAATCGATAATTTGATCTAAGACTCGTTACAGGCTCGATTAGCCCGTCTAGACCTGGTTGGTCCAACTTAGACACTTTTGTCTACAATCATTATAATGAGTATACGAGAGTTAGATAGATCGTGATCGAAACTTGCTACACAATATGCATCTATGTATAGGTATCATTACTACTGAGTATGAAACCATCACCCGACTACCAATGAGGGACAAGCATTTGCTACTTGCATCATTGGGTGAAAAGGATAGTATTATGTGTCTAAATGCTCGAAGCAAGGCATGGTCAAGTAGCAAGTGACCAAGGCTTTAAAACCCATGATCACTTGGGGGGGCATATAGTACATACCAATCAGGGTATACATGAGCAATGATGATGTGACCTTAAGTACTAAGAAAGTTCAAGTTTTTCTAGGACATTTGTTTAACATATGTTTCGAAAGTGCAAAAAACAAAAACAAAAACAAAAAAAAGGAATTGGTAGGGAGATTCCTCGCCATGTTCTTTATAGGGTGGTCGGCTAGTCCATCAACCCTATAGGGTGGTCGGCCTATCACCCATGGGATGGTCGACCTGACCATTTTGTTCATGGTACTTGGTGAAGTATCATACTACTCACATTACCATGGTTGTTAGCATGAAAAACGTAAGGAGTAAGGTTAGTCTGGCACGTGAAATATGTGTTCAGAGTATATTGATACCGGAAACAATGAGGGTTGTGAGTTGATATACTTAGTAAGCATTGGAAATAAAAAACTTCAATCAATACACTAGGTACTCATAACAAAAATGCATAAAGGCATAAAATGTCATATAAAAAATTGTCAAGTACAAGGTACCCCACCAATGGCATGGAAGGAAAGACAAAGTAAAAAATCAAAAGAAGACTAACTAGGGCGAGGAGTACCATCTGAAAGACCACCCTGAGTCTTAGCAGCGTCACGAGCCAACACTTCCTAAGCTCCTTCGCCCGCGTCTTCTCGGGAAGGAAATCCAAGTTCATATTTTTGTTGGACTTCTAGATCAAGTAAAAGCAAGAGAAAACTTTCTATAAATACTCCTCTCGAGCCTTGTCCTAGGCAGATTTGACCTCTTGCTCCTTCTCGACAAGAGCATCCTTTCGTAATTTGTCCATGTCAGCAATCAACTTCTCTTTCTCGGCTTCAGACTGTTGGAGCTGATCAGCAAGTTTCCCCTCCATCTAGGTTATCCTGTGAGTCAACTCGATTACCTCCTGCTGTTTGAGCTCCACCGCACTATGGAGGGTGTTGATCTCTTCATCCTTTGAATCAATGTCAACATCCCTAGAGCCAAGAACACGCCTAAGGTCCAGCACCTCTTGGCGGATAACTTCAAGCTCAGAATGAAGGTTGGAGAGCGTAGAGGTATACTCCACAGACCTATCACAGACATGAGAGACTAGCGTCAGTGCCTACAAAAAACATACAAGTGTTAGATAAACGTCAGAGCACAAGCTAACAAGGCAAGGAGAGAACTATAAAGGACTCACACTCTGAATGTCTAGGAGTGACTTCGTTAGAATGGTGTTCAAGTCTTCATTCTTAATTCCATTAAAAGTTGTTGTCGTCTGCTCCAGATAAGACGCTTAGTCCATAAGGGCACTTGAATTCCGTATAGCAGATTGATGTGGCTTGGATAAGGGAGTAGGCGCAAAACAGGAAGCACCCGCATCAGTGAAAATGGGAGGAACTGGTGTAGACAAAGATGGCTCTACCTCTGCGACATGACTAGACGCCAAAAGAATTGGACTAGATGCCAAAGGAGTCGGAGGGGACACCTTAGGAGGAACCTCCATGACTGACTCAGCCTCAACCCTAGCCCTTTTTTCCATTTGAATAGAAGGACTGGCCTTAGTGAGAGTCGGCCTCTGCTGGGTATGAAGAAAACCAAACATGTCTGAGCCTGCAAAAGAAGATCAAATGTTAGAAGGATATTAAGCACATATGAATCATAAAATAAAGGTGATAAAGTGTCGAACCTTCTGAATGAGATTCGAGTTCGAACGTAGTCTCATCAAAATTTTATGAAGCAAGCGATGAGCACGCAACAGATGCACCCACCTCATCACCCTCATGTCCGGTCGGCACTGGCGAAGAGGGTACCTCCTCTACATGAATGGGTCCTGGGTAGTCTATGGCGGTCACGGGCTTAGGACCATCGTCATCTGAAACATCATCTATCATAGGAGGAAACAGCCCCACCTTCCTAAGGTTCTCTGGAGTAACGAGGGTCTTGACATTCTTCTCCTCAGGGGTTATGGCAATCAGTGCCTTGGCCCTAATTATCATAGCCTGAGTTAGGAGCGATCTATAAAAAGGCCCAACATGCTTAAACTTGGAGTAGTTGGTCTCTGCATCCTTAGTAAAGAAATAGTTGTCGGCGTATCTAAATGCCTTGCTATTTCCAGAGATCTCTTCCAAGAAGGTGTTGGTACCCTCGCTCATATAGTGGTGGAAGTGGAAATACCCCGAGTTGTGCTAAGAAGGGTTTGTCTTCAGGCCAAACAGGTAGTGGATCTCGTGAGGCACTAGAGCAGCCCATTTTCTACGATGATAGATAATGTACAATGCAGATAAGGCCAAGATTTCATTAGGAGCCAGTTGAGAAGGACTAATACCAAAATAGTCTACAACACTATGGAAGTATCGATGAAGAGGAAGTAGGGCGCCAGACTTAATGGCAAAGCGTGTCCAAGCACACATGCCCAGAGGGGCGTCCTCAGCTCTGTCATCTGGACCATGGATAGTAATAAACACCGGAGAGGTCAAAGGTCTTCCTTAAATTCTTTACCTTTTCTTCAGTCATGTCAGAGGTCACCCCCCTTGAATCAAACAACTTCATAATCAGCAGGGCAAGGCTTCTCAACTGGTTTCCGTATGATTTCGCTAGCGAAGGTGGCCCCGAAATCTGATGAATTGAATTCCTTTTGTCGTCTCTTCTTCTACTGCGCAACCGGCGAAATCGTCTTGCTCTTGGAAGGAGGGCGAACCACCTTAGGCCAGAACATGTGAATAGAACGCTCCTGAGAGTGAGTAGCATAGCGATGAGAACCCACGGTATGTTCTTGTTGAGAAGAAGATTGATGGGGAACCCGACTAGTATCTCGGTGCAAAGGGTGTTGCAATGGGTCTCGCTGACCTGACCTATCCCGCTGAGATGTGCCTTGGGAGTCGCGGGTTGTACTGTGCTGAGATGAAATCTGAGAAGAGCCAGGCAAGGAGCCCTGAGTGGTATGCGTGGCAATATGAGGATCATCTTCAGAGGGATGCCAAGTCGTCTGTTTTACTCTCGCCATTGGACAGTACATTTTCAAGAAATCTTCCTCACTGAACAAATATAAAGCGAAGCGAGAGAGAATCCTTTTCACCCTTTCTAAGAACTCCTGGGGAGTACGCTCACTTATCGACTTGTCTGATGAAGAGGAGTTGGACATCTGCAACATAAGAAAAATGAAGATTAAAGTTAGTAAATGAGCATAATGAATCCAATGGCTAGGGACATATCCGTGAACTAAGGAGTAAAAATGAAGAAATCAGGAGTAAAATTATATATAAGGGGTTGGCCCAATGAGCCTAAGCCTGGGCCGACCACCATGAATCCATCAAATTACAAAGCATGAAAAATGGGGCATAGGTGGTCGGCCTACAACCTTAGGCTGACCACCCTAGTACCACCCCAGTGATGCAAGCCTCAGAATAGTGCCAGAGGACCGTTCAAATCTCCAGAAAAAGTAATTTTTATAGTACAAGGAAGGCCCCCAAGGAGATCAATCGAGGTGAAAAAAATATTTTTAGGGTCTCAGGTGGTCGGCTTATGCTTGGGCCGACCACTCAGGATCCTTGAAAATTTCCTAAGGCAAGAGAAAGGCAGTACTTGGCCCATGAAGCACTAGGGGTGGTCGGCCTAACCCTAATCCTAGGCCTAGAAATTGCGTAAGGGGAGGGAAAGGGAGTACTCGGCCCATGAAGCTCTAGGGGTGGTCGACCTAACCCTAATTCTAGGCTTGGAAATCGCCTAAGGGAAGGGAAAGGGAGTACTCTTCCCATGAAGCTCTAGGGGTGGTCGGCCTAACCCTAATTCGAGGTCGGGAAATCGCCTAAGGCAAGGGAAGGGAAGTACTCGGCCCATGAAGCTCTCGGAGTGGTCGGCCTAACCCTTTTCCTAGACCTGGAAATCGCACAAGGGAAGCCCTGAAGGTACTAGGCACTAACCCTGATCCTATCCTTGGAAATCGCAGGTGCTAGGGTTTGGAGTCCCAGAAATAGCCAGATTAATGAGGTGGTTGGCCTAGGATCTTACATCCCTGGAAATTTCCCAGACTAAGGAATTTTACAGAGAAATCTTGATTCAAGTAAGTCAATTATTTTGGATCAGGATACAACAAAACAAGAAGATTCAGACAAAAATTCCTCAAAAATGCAAAGTGTTTCTTATAAATTTAAGCACATTTAAATTAAATAATTTGAGGATTAGAAGAAAATACTTACCAAAGATCTGAGTTTGATGAGGAACTAGAGAAATCAGACTTGGATCTTGTTTGAAAGTGGTGCATAGAGCAGGAATGAGAGGAGAATATCTACTTATAACCTCTCAGGTAGACAAGATACTTTTAGGAATTCAAATTTCCTTGAAAAATATCTGATATTGTTAAAATTTAAATTCCTTGAAAATATTATTTATTTTTAGGAATTAATATCCTTGAAAAATATATTATATTTTAGGACTTTAAAACTCCTTGAAAAATATGTTATATTTTTAGGATTTCAAATTTCCTTGAAAAATATATTAGATTTTTCGGAAATTAATTTTCCTTGAAAAACCTAATTATTTTTAGGAATTTCTAATTGCCCCTAAAAAATTCGTATCGAGCAAATTAAAGACAGTTAAAAAAGTACTATGTAATTAGGACTGAGCATCGGTCGGTTTGGGCGGTTTTTTTCTATTCTAAAATCCAGATTTCGGTTTTCGGTTCTAATTTGTGCGATCAAAAAACCGACCAACCTACTTACAACACCAAAAAAAACCAACTGATTTAGATCGCAGTTCGATCAGTTAAAACCACCCAAACCGAACTTGAATTTTTTTCATTTTTTAAATAATTTTTAAGGAAATTTAAGTTAAAAAAATATAGATTATTGGAATCCATTTTTTTTAGCTTTCTTTTTAATATGAAATTGATTAATTTAATTTGTTAACTTAAATATTTTAACTTTATGATTTGAAAACCTAACCACATAGTTACAATGTTATATCCACAAATTTGGAACCTAACCATATTCGGTCGGTTTCGTTTTGTACGGTCGGTTTGCAACCAACTTATAAACTGACCGATTTAATGTCGGTTTTCGCCAAGGCGGTTTTTGGTTCCGTCGGTTTCGATTTTTTCAGTGTTCGGGCAGTCAGTTTGAGCGATTTATTCGGTTTTTTGGATATTTTGCTCAGCCCTATATGTAATGTCCTGAGGGACTTGACTATTTAAGTACTGCTACGGTATGTTTCTCGAGCCAAGATCAATTTTACCGTAATGTTGAAAACATTACAATAAACTTGGGGTGCGAAATGTTATCCCTCAAAACTACAAGGATGGTGTAGCGAATGAGAATGTGACACATGACATCACAAATCAAGGGAAAACGACAAAGTATTGAGAAAAGACCGACGGGCAAAAAAGATAGGTCCAGGACCTATGGGGAAGTCAGCCAAGCCTAAACCCCTTAAAGGTGGTCGGTCTAACCCCTACCCCTAGGGGTGGTCGGCCTAAGCAGGCCCAAGAGCCCTAGGAGTGGTTTGCCTGCCCTCTACCCCAGGGGTGGTCGGCCCAAGTGTGTCTATGAGAGTGGTCGACCTGACCCCTACCCCAAGGGTGGTCGACCCAATATGCCCAAGGATCCCTAGGGGTGGTCGGCCTGACCCCAACCCCTAGGGTGGTCAGCTTGACATGCTCAAGAACCACCTGGGTGGTCGGCCCACCCTATTCTTCATAAGGTGGTCGGCTCAAACCCCCAAGTACACTTCACTAAGAAATACTCACTCTTGTTTAAACTGAGATCATCAGGCCTAGCACCCAGAAGGTCACAGACCTATCACCCAACAGGTCCAACACCCAGAAGGTCACAGGCTTATCACCCAAGCTCGAGTCGTCGAGCCTAGCACCTAAGTCTCACATACCAACAGAGACTTACCATCTTCCTCAGAGGTTTCTATCTTGCATTATCCACCACGATCTAGAGAATCAACGAGAAGACCCACAATCTCATAATCATGGAAAGGTGGACGCGTATCTCCACTACCTAATAATCATGTACCAAACCATGATCCCAGTACTACTGGTCATGTAACAACCCTTGGGTACTATAAGTAAAGGACCCAAGGCTTCATTTTAGGGGATCTTCTTTTTCTGGAATTTTGGGAGAAAATTCTTTTTAACGAGAGAACTCATCAGTTCGTACTTGTAATTGTCGATCGAGTAATTCAATACTAAAGACTAAGTGGATTAGGTTATTACTGTTCACTAGAACAGGGCTGAACCACTATAAAATTCATGTGTGTTTACTTAAGATAAGCGTACTCTGTCGTTTATTCAATTTATTTCATTCAAAAGATATCGTATACTGTACATACAATTGTTGGCCAATTTCATAGGTCAACAATCAGCATTAATGAGAAAGTCAAGGACGGTCTCGCTGAGTATTAAAACGACGATGTCGAAAGTGATGATCACAGAGCTACGTGGTCTCGAAGGTGTTCTGAGGTTACAAGTCGAGCTCGAAGCTACAATGACAATGGTTCAACACTTGTATAAGTCTCCTGGTCATCTTTTACCATCAGACAAGACCGTTCAAGCTCGAGCATTATGAGCTCGAAAGGGATGATCTCGACAAAGTTACTTGTTAAGACCAAGGCAAACCGAGGTAGCGAGCTCGTGATAGTTAGTCGATCTCGAAGGCATTTAAATATTTGAGGTCGATAGCCAAGTGTGAACATAGTTACTGTTTGAGAATCCCTATATCTAAGGGATTGGTTGTAATCTGTTATTAAATCTCGAATATCATGGATTTATACGCGTATTATATAATTATATTTATTTATTTGTATGTAATTTGAGATTAGAATAATAACTCCCTGAAATGTGAGGGGATATATTCTGTAAACCAATCTATAAATAGATTGGAGCTATTCATTTGTAGAGGGCGGAGACATTTGTATTGGGGAATACTCTCTTAAATTGCTTTCAAAAAGCTTTGAGAGAATTCCATAGTTGAATAACATCGACTCGTGGACTAGGCAGATTTTAACTGCCGAACCAAGTAAAAATCGTGTCTTTTATTGTTTTTCTTTTCTGGTATTTTGTTTAATTGCTCTTCATTTTTAAGTTGAAAAACGGCGTCAACATATATAATATTAAGTTAGGTTATATAATTTTTTTTTTAAATATGGATTTAATTAGAGGAACAATTGTGCATCGCTAGTTTTTTAATGGGTGATGATAGTGTACATGTCACTTTTTCCTTCTTCTCTCATCACCTTTTGCACTTTTGACTTTTCCTTCATATTAAATTTCCTTCCTTAATGATGCTTGCATAATAAATAGTAATTTTAAATAACGATATGCCTATAATGTAGATTTACATCACTTGTTTTTCGTCTTCTCCTCGAATAGTATAAGTTTATCCATTATTTATATTCATAAATATATCTGTTATAAAAAATCAGCCTCTTTTCTTCGACTTCTTCAGTTAAATTTTCATTAGGATACTACTTCTTCTCTTTTGTTGTTTTTCGTCTTTAAACTTAATACATAGCTAGATAGGGATATATATTTATATATACACACAGAGACTATACCAAAGGCAACCAAAACAATGGAAGTAATCAACAGATATGTTACAATAAAGACATACATAAAAGGGACTCCGAAAGAGTCAGATTTTGAGATTAAGTCTTCAACAATTGTTCTATCAGCAGAGCCTCTTTCAAACGATGTCGTTTTGAAAAATCTGTACGTATCCATTGACCCATACCAGATACACCGCTTCAAGGGTCACACTTCCTCTGATCAGAAGACCTCAAATTCTGTGGTAACCATAGCTCCCGGCGAGGTAACTTAGTTTTCATTTATATGTATATATATAATATTAGTGGGCATGTATATATATACATATAACAAAATGTACATTTACTTGAGCAGGTTATTAGTGCTTATGGGGTGGCCAAAGTTGTGGCTTCAGGGAATCCTATGTATACGAGGGATGACTTAGTTGTGGGAACGACTATATGGGCAGACTATGGTGTGTTAAAAGCATCTGAATACATGTTAAGGAAACTACACCCTAAGGATATGGGGTTTCCATTGTCACACCAAATTGGAGTTTTTGGTGATTTTTCATAACTCATTAGCCATTTTTAATGTTAATAATTATGAATTTAAAGAATACCCAAGTTGAGAAAATTATAGTTGTTTTTGTTATAAGGTTCTTTAAATTGGATTAATTTGTTCAAATGTTTTTGGTTCAGGGTTTAGTGGATTGACAGCATATGCTGGGCTATTTAAAGTGGGAAAGCCTAAGAAGGGTGAGAAAGTGTTTGTCTCAGCAGCTTCTGGGTCAGTAGGCCACTTGGTTGGGCAATATGCCAAACAATTTGGTTGCTATGTTGTTGGTTGTGCTGGAAGTAATGAAAAGGTAACTCATTATTAGATTACAAAACAGACATTTTATTAAACAATTTTTCTTTGCTAACTAAAATGTTGTATTATTATATTATTCGGTTATAGGTAGCATTGTTGAAGGAGAAGCTTGGCTTTGATGATGCATTCAACTACAAGGACCAACCTAACTTAAATTCAGCTCTCAAAAAGTAAGACAAACTTGTCGTGAATAAATAAATGCTATCATATTGATGCATACAAATAGATATATCTACTTTTAATTTAAACATATACATAACAAAACTATGGGGGAAAAGAGTAAAGAAAAAATTGAAGAAAATATTTTCCTAAAAACTTTTAATAGTCTTTAGAATTTTTTTTTTCATTCATTATAAGAACCACCGTCCTTGCAATTCCGCCTCTACAATATGGAGGAGGTGGGGACTATAGACAATAGTTCTCTATAGTCGATTTTAACGGTGGTTCTTAATCGTCGTTAAAAATCTGTGAAAATCCCACAAAAGTTGATATTTTTGTTGACATTCATTTCTATAGTTCTTAATAGCAATTAAGAACCACTGGTAAAAGCCATTTGTGAATCAAAATAAGAGAAAATAAATTTTTTTGGAATTTTTTTTCCTTTTTAAATTTAAGTTCCAAATAAAGCACTAATGTTTATATATATAATTTTAGGTACTTCCCAGATGGGATAGATATCTACTTTGACAATGTTGGAGCTCATATGCTAGAAGCAACATTGGCTAACATGAATAGCTTCGGTCGGGTTGTGAGTTGTGGGATGATATCTGAGTACACAGACACCAACAAGCGAGTTGAGCCGAATATGCTTGACATCGTATATAAGAGAATCATGATTCAAGGATTTATGACAACCGATTATTTGACTATCTTTCCAGATTTTCTTTCAGCTACCATGAATCACATTCGCTTAGGAAGTCTTAAGACACTTAAAGACATCTCAACTGGTTTGGAGAGTATACCACAAGCTTTTGTCGGACTCTTTCACGGTGCCAACGTTGGAAAGAAGATGGTGAAATTGGTTGATGAATGAACGATCTAATGGCTTATTGATTAATAAGATGGAATAGAAATTACATATGGTTTGTTAAACTTTCTTTTTCTTTTTCTTTTTTTGTGAGAAAATAATGTTCGACTACTAATTTTTCAATAATGTGACAAAATAAAATCTGCAAATACATTTAAATTCAATGACACATGTTGTTATGTTGAGCTACATGTATTATATGGTTGATTAGATGACTCACATCAATTTTTCAACTTTCGTTTTTTAAATATATCAACTAAAATCTCACATTTTTTATTTTACCTTAAACTTTGACATTATACCACTCTATATCATTTAAATATTATAATTTTCAATTTATATAATACACATTAACAAAATATAAATAAAATATTATTAAATTTAGTGCTCAAAACAAAATCTAAAATAGTTCATATGATGTAAGGGTGTTTTGACTACTTTTTTACTCTTATCTACTCTATTTAGAGGAAAATAGCTCATCTACGAGTAATATTCAAAATACCTCATAAAAATCCCACTTTTATTTATTTATTTTATCTTAAACTTATAAAATTTATCATTTATCCGTTTCTCTATATTTTATTTACATAATTTAAATATTATATTTTTTAATATATTTTATTTATGAAAACAAAAAAATAAAAAAAATAAATCTATGATGAAAGAAAGAGTGAAGAGGAGAGAGGAGAGAGGAGAGAAAAATTATTAAAAAATAATTTGAAGAAGCTAATCTTGTAGCTAGATTTAACTGAGCACTATTCATTTCATTATGTAAAATAATAGGCAAATATACCTAATCTGATGGAGGTGTATTTTAGACTCTTTTTGGAACATTTCTTAGCTATTTTAGCTAATTAGTTATTTTACACAATCTAATGTGAGTGCTCTTAGAGCTATTCCATTATTTAAAACACCTCACCAAAACACAATTTTTTTCTATTTTTCCTCTAACTTTTACATTATAACATAAATAATTTTTTTTAATTTTTTTTTCTATATCATTTAAATATTATATTTCTAAATATTTTTTATTCATTTCAAATATTTTCTATAACTATCAATAATATTCCTATATCTTTTAATATTTACAATGTCTACTCTTATATAATATGACACGATTATATTATAATTTGAATTTATCCATTAATCTATACTCCTTTTAATATAGAAAAAATATTATTTTGAGCAAGAAAAATTAATTGAGTGAATTACAAATTAATTTGAAAAAAAACAAGGAAAAAAAGGAATGAAGCTCAGTTAGCTAAGTCCAATACTAAACAAAAGAATGGAAACACGCGAATATAAACAAAAATAATGGAAAGACAAGTTTTTATACGAAATTAAAATAAACAAAAACTTTGACTTTGTAGAATCACTACAACAAAAATGTCTTTTAGCGTCGCTTTTTTGCATCGTTTTTGCATACTCACTGTCGCAATTGATCAAATCAGCTCAGTAGTGTCGATTTTAAACTGACCCTAATTTTTGTTAATTGTGTCGGTACACTAACCGACCCTGTTAGTAAAGGCCATTTGCGTTGGTTCTAAACCGACACTTCTGATATCACTTGCGACAGTTCTGAACTTACACTTTTGATATCAACCGCAACGGTTCTTATATCAATAGCGTCGGTTACGCAGTGACGCTAATGAGAAGATTATAAAAACAAATTAAAAAAATGTCTAAACAAAAAAAGGCATTAGTGTCGGTTTAATCAATAGCGTCGATTCTAACTCAAAAGATGGACTATCTTCCTTTCATTCAAACACAAAAAAGACAATAGCGTCAACTCTAACTCAATAGTGTCGGTTTAGTCAATAGCGTCGACTCTAACTCAAAAGACACTAATGGACTAAAAAAAAGTCAAAAGATGGGTCGAAGCCCATTATCCTTCAACTCAATTAAACCTAACCCTAACTCAATAACTATCTTCCTTTCATTCATTCCAAGCCGCCACTCACCCTCTCACTATCTCTCCATCTCCTTTTCTCTCATTCTCCCTTCCCTTTCTCCCTCCTCTCTTCCTCTCTCTTCCTCTCTCTATTCAACAGACGATGCACAGGCTTACGAAGCGGAGTTGCTTCGTGGCGGGAAGGAGCAGTACAAGAAAAAAAGTATACAACGATGACTTTTTTTGTCACTGTAGATCAAGAAATCGTCGCTGAAGGTATACATTGACGACATGTCGTCACCAAAACGGCATCGCTGTAGGTCTGTATGTGTAGCAAGCTATGGCGACGAAAAAACACAATCAGTCGCAGTAGGGAATCCTTTTTTCGGTTGGACTGGAATATTGCAACGACATGTCGTCACTGTTGGTGGTTGCAAAATTTGAAAATTTGAATTTCAAAAACTTCTACAACGACGACATGTGGTCGTTGTAGGTCCGTCGACCGCTCCTTCTACAGCGACGCCATGACGTTGCTAAATAGTGTGTGGGTTTATATGCCTTCAGTGACGACATGGCATCGCTGTAGTGTCACGAAAACTCATATTTTCGTGTTCAGCATGCACCCTATGACGACGACATGTCGTCACTGTAGGTATACAATTTTTTTAAAAATATATATTTAATTAATTATATTGATTAAAATTTATTTAATAAAATATTAAATACTAATTAAAAAAATAAAGAAAACTAATTTAACAATATCCATACTCTCCAAAATGTAAGATAAAAAAACATAAGTAGTATTGTCTCCAAAATAAAAAATAAATAAAAACACAAAATATTAATAATTTAAAAATAGTAATATAATAAAACTAAATGTCATCAAAATCAATTTGAAAGTCATTATCGTCGGGCTATTGTGGTGGTTGTGGCTGTTGTGGTTGAAAACTTGCCATCATGGACTGTGTCATATTCATGTCTAAGTTGACAAGTTGAAATTGTGGAGCTTGGATGTTCAAATTTGTTGCTTGCAAAAATTGTTGCATTTGTTGGAAGTTGTTGTTCTGGGTCATAAAGGCTTGACTAAAGTGTTGAACCATGGACTAGAAAGCCTTAGGTGGTATCGTTGGAGGGCCAACTATGGTGGACGGAAATGGTGATGCCTCTGATTGTGAAGAAGATCTGGTGGCACTTGAGGCAAAGGTACTAGTGCCCTTCAACTTCCTTCCAATACATCGGTTGTGGCCACAATTTTGACCAAGTACCTTTGAGATGACTTGTGTCTCATTGACAATGGCATTTCCTGCTTCAGATTTAGATTGAGATTGGGATTGTTTTTGGACTTCTTGCTGCAAGGCATCCTGCAGTTTCGAAACAAGACAATTAATACATAATATAATTGAATAATCTACATATATACAAAACTTAGAAATTTACTTACATATGCATCATTAGCATTCGTGTTCACCCATCCACCTGTCGGATGATTGTGCATGTCATGGAACGTATCGATAATGCTGGGCAGTTCCTTAGTCTAAAGATTCATCTTTAAAAAATAAAATTTAACAAAATCTCAATTAAATATTGAAATTATTATTAAGATAACTTAAAATATTTCAAATTATCTATATATTTTTATTTACCTTCTTAAATCGAGCAAAAGCATAAGAAGTCGATCCATGGAGACTTGGATACTTTTGTTTTGCTCTGTTGGCAACATTTTCCTTTGAGCGTGCCATTAATTGTGGAGTGGTGAAAAGGTCAATCAACTTATACCAACTCTTGTTGTCAATGTCCTCCGGTGGATTCTTTCTTGCTGTCTCGATATCATCATAGCCTCCATGCTCTTCAAAGTATCTTTTCTTGTGACCTTTTCTATCCTTGTAACGATCCTGAAACTCTCGCTAAATCCCAGTCTCTATCAGTCACCACTCATGGAGAGCTCAGGGAAGAATGAAAAATTCCTTCAAAAAAACTGGTGAGATTTTTTAAATTATATAAAAAAAAAACATTACATGTGAATAAGTACATAAATTTACCTCAAGCTTTTGCATCAATCCAATCTTGTGTTCATTCGGAACACTCTGCCACAAGTCATAATATAATAGGACATGGTGACCTATAAGGTTGCCAATAAGTCTCATGAACAACGTCCCAAAATCACCAACTGCTTTGTAGGTTCCCTCCTTCAGATCAAATTGTAGAGCCAAATGACCTTTATTGTCGTTGACGAGCTGCTGCAAATTTTTTGATCGAGACCGACCTCTTCTTTTTGCGGCAGCCACTGCATATGTTAATTAAACAATACAATTAAATTGACTAAAATAATAAAAAAAATTTCATTTATTGATAAAATATAGACTAATTATAGTATATTACCTGTCTCACAGGAAGTAGGAACTCGTGTGGGATCTGGAGGAGGAGGAGGAGGATCTGCTCCATCACCGCCATGAGAACGAGCAAAACTAGCAGACATATATTTGCAGTTTAAATAATTATTAACTTGAATTCAGTTATAGTTGGAGGTTAATTACATAACTTAAATAATTTCGGTAATGCAGTTGAAACTATTGAAAAACAAACATTGTTTAGAAAAGTCATATATTGATTGAAAAGTCTTGAAATTAAAACATACACATTAAACATACAAATATGAATATATATATATATGAAAATATTATGCTTCATCAATGTTGATTCCTACATCATCATCTGTACTTTCTAAATCATCTTCACTAATTTCATCATCATCATCATCGTCATTGATGAAATCATCATCCACATCCGGAACAGATCGAGAAATTTCCCCAATTATGCTCGTGTGACTAGGTCGATCCAAATGCATAATCTCCAACTCTCCTAATTCCATAGTGAGTACAAAATTTGATGAAGTGCTATCATGCACGACATCAACCTCGTTATCATCATTGATACTTGGATGATCCCAAATCTTTCGATGATTGACTTCTTCTACTACCTTCCAATTTTTGTTTCTTGAAGGATCTTCCAAGTAGAAAACTTGTTTTGCTTAAGTGGCGAGAATAAACTGATCGTTCTTGTACCATTTAGGATTAATCATGATACTAGTTATGTTATTCTCAGTCACATTTCGACCCTTGCTTGCATCGGTGTTGAACCATTTGCATTGAAACAATACTACCGAGTTACCAAGGGAATAGCATAACTCTACAATCTCCTCAAGTTGGCCATAGAAAGTGAAACCATTGGTTCCTGGTACCAAAACTCCACTATTTTGAGTGGTACGTCTTTCGTCACGACTATGGACCAAAACTTCACTCTGTAAACAATGCAAGCCGTGTAGGAGTATGCATTCTGATTGGACACATTTGTTAAAGCAAATAATTCATCAGTGCACTCAATTGACTGTACTTGACGCAAACGACCCATCTATAGAGTATGACACAAAAAAATAAAACACAATGAGATGAGTATTAATCGATACAAATTTCGTAAGAATTCTACAGTTTCGATAATTTACCTTCAATTTAAACCAGATAGGGAAATCTTTTTGAAGATTTATGTTTGAATTTTCTCGAAGGCATTCACTGTATAGCACAATTAAGGTAAGACAACAGTTTTCCATGAATTAAATTTAATGAATTCATATATGTGTTGAGCTACTTACTCCATATATGGTTGGATTTCAGGGCAATTGTTGAGTACAGACCAGTCTGCTTCTTTTCGATGAAGATAGTCAAGGGATATAATTTTCTTTTTGCTACTTGGACGACATTGTGATTCAAAAACTGACAACTGTCTTTTAGGAATAACAATATCTGTATTTGTTTCCGGACGATTAAATTTAGTCTGTATGCTCTGAAGCTATTGCAAACAAAAAGTCAAAGCTTCATCGGCAACATAACCGTCCGCTATAGAACCTTCAGGGCGCGCCTTATTCCTAACATGATTTTTCAACTTCTTCATATATCGCTCAAACGGATACATCCACCTCATGTAAATTGGTCCTTCGAGCATAGTTTCTTGTGGTAAATGAAGAATTAAATGAATCATTAGGTCAAAAAAGGCTGGAGGAAAAATTAACTCCAACTTACACAAAATTTGTATCACTTGTCAGTTACTTTCTTAGTGAAATTTGAACCGAAGCCATCAGGAAGTCTAACTCCTTTTACGAACTGACAAAAACACCGTCTATCATCCGGTGTGAAAGAGTACATAGGACGTGGTTTGATCAACTTTGTACTGTCTTCCTTGAGGTGCAACTCTTCTCGGATACCCCAATTCTTCAAGTCTACTCGTGCGTTGGTGGTGTCTTTAGATTTCTCATTCATAAGAAAAGTACTTAGTAAACTGTTGCAAACATTTTTCTCTACATGCATCACATCTAAATTGTGCTTCAGTTCAAGTTTGAACCAATAATCAAGTTTAAAGAAAATATTATTTTTACTCCAATTAAGCTCTTTTGGATCTCTCTTTCTTTTCACATCCCTGAAACTGACATGTTTACCCGGAAAACGATCTGAAACATGCATTAATTGTTCGAGTATGTCTTGACTACTGAATTTTCTTGGAGGACGTCCTTTTTCATAATTCCCATCAAACCAGCGACTCTTCCTCCACATATACATAGAAGATAAGAATCTTCTATGACCAACATAAGTCGTCTTCCCAATTACCTAACATGAAGGAGTGTCTTCGTTGCATGAAGGGCATGCCATATATCCCTGGCCACTCCAACTAGACAAACTACTACGGGCTAGAAAATTATTGATAGTCCATAATAATGCTACACGCATTCTGAATACATTGCTCGTTGCAGCATCTCTGGTATGAACTCCTTCATCCCACAACTCCTTCAATTCGTCTACCACAGGCCTCAAAAAGGCATCCATGTCCTTCCCAAGTTATTTTGGACCGGGAATCAATAAGGTCACCATGAATGATGATTCTTTCATGCACAACCAAGGAGGCATATTATACATGCAGAATATTACTGGCCACATGTTGTAAGATAGACTCATGTTACCAAATGGATTAAAACCATCAGCACCCAAACCCAATCGAACATTTCTGGGTTCTTTGGAAAAATTAGGATATCTGCAATCAAATTGTTTCCAAGCACTCCCATCAACAGGATGGTGCATCACACCATCTTCTTTCGATCGTTCCATACTATGCCAGGTCATATCATTTGATGTATGCCTTGAACCATAAAGACGCTTCAGCCTAGGAGTCAAAGGGAAGTACCGCAACACTTTGTGGGCGACTTTTTTCCCCTTTGTGTCTTTGTCAACCCATCAGCTCTCACCACATACAGGACAAACTCTGTTTTTGGGAATTCTCCTTTTAGAACAAATAGTTGTCGTACTTGCAAGCATAAATTAATTGATAGCCTAACCCTAACTTCCTCATTAGAATGAAGTCGGGATCATATTCTCCTTCGGGAATGCAAATTTCATAAACTTAAAAAGTTTATCAAAAGATCTATTTTTCCATTTATTCATAACCTTCATGTGCATCATCTTCATCAAGAAGTTCAAGGAAGACAACCAAGTACAACCAGGGTATAACTCACCTTCGACCTCTTAAAACATGTCATCAAATTGATTATCCGCACTATTGCCACCACCATATGAAATTCCTTCATTTACGCATTCTTCATTAGTGTCTTGTTCACCAATAACATTATTGATGATGTCAATCATCTCATCAGTCAGTGGAGTCTCGTCATCCACTACTGGAGGCATATCAACTTTACCGTGGTAGGTCCACTTTACGTATTGCTGCAGAAACCCATATCTGTGTATGTGAGCCTCCACCACATCCAGTTTCTGATTCAGCATATTGTCACACTGAACGCATGGGCATCTGTCTTCTCCCGAGGCGTTCACATGATTCTTGCCCAATTGTATAAATTCTTGAAGATCATTCCAAAACTCATCAGAGTTCACTACAACAAAATAGGCATTTAATGGCTACATCGGGGAGACATGGTAGACATTTAATGTCTCCCGCTAGGGGAGACGTTGTTGCAGGAGCCATCTAAAGTGGCCCTATAATGACTCCCATGGGGAGACTTTGTAGACATTTAACGTCTCCCCCTGGGAGTCATCATAGGGTGTACGTGTACACCTTATGATGACTCACAGGGGGAGACGTTAAATGTCTACAAAGTCTCCCCATGGGACACGTTGTAGGTACCTATGATGTCTCCCATGGGGAGACTTTGTAGACATTCAACGTCTCCCCATGGGAGACGTCATAGGTACCTACAACATCTCCCATGGGGAGACTTTGTAGACATTCAATGACTCATATAACGAGTCATCATTGGTTTTTATATTTTTTTTTAAAAAACAATTAAATAATTATTTTCAGTATATTAATTAATAGAATTAAATATATTAATTTTTTTAAATAGAATTAAATATATTATTTTAAAAAAAAATTGAATTAAATATATTAATTTAAAAATCTAAATTATATGCAAATTTAAATTGTGAATTTTCATTAATAAAACTGAAATGTGCATATAATATATTTTTGCTAGCTAAATATACAAAAATGTAATATTTGTTGTTAAACATATAAAATTAACAAATATTACACTAGTTAGCTAGACATATAGTAAGAAATAAAAAGTAAAAAAAAAAACCTAATATGTGGGACGATGACTTTGAATTATCAGTAGCATATGGTTCGCCCAGTGTTGTCGCATTTCATTAATCGGTGCTAGTGTATATGACGTAGTGTTTAGCTACAAAAAAATACAAAGTAAAATATATTAGTTAATTATTATATAATTATATATACTTTAATAATAAATAAATTGTTAACTTTGTATAAATTTATATACATACCAGTTATACCCAGATTTTGAGCCATAGTAAATATGACCTCGAAAGCTGAGTTCGCATTAAATGGTCTCGTGAGGGTTAGGGTATGCTCTACGATTGTAAACCGAGCCGGCAAAGTATGATACATGACCTCGAATGTACTGACCTCGAAATGATCTCGATCTCGAAAGATAGCTCTGAGAGCCCCTCATCTTCGGGAACAACTTCGGAGCAGGGATATTGAGCTCGATGTACTATCTCGAAAGCAATGTTAGCTCGGGAGATGTCAGTGGCTCGCACAATGACGTGAAACCTGAGATGTTGAAGCCTTGAAGATACGCTATGACCACCTTGAATATCTACAAGTATTGTAAGCATGAGATGTAATCCTCATTTATTGATATAAATCCCCAAGAATCGTGGGATATTATTTAGTCAGTTATGCGTTTCCTGATCTATGGGGAACGTTTCCTTATATGTCTTATTATTGGCATTTAAAGCCATTTATTTTTATTCACAAAAGAGTAACTACCCAAAATATGTGGGATAGTATTCTGCATCCTTCTCTATAAATAGAGAAGCCATGCACCATTGTAAATGACCGAATTTCTGATTCTTGAGAGAAAACTCTGGAGAATTCATGCTAAAGAATTGTTCAGAGATAATCTTGAGATTAATAACAGAGACTCGTGGACTAGGCAGATTTAACTGCTGAACCACGTAAAAACCGTGTGTCTGATTCGTTTGTTTGTTTTAGCCATTGTCTTTAATTGTTTACGTGCTCTCTTCTTTTATCTGTTGACGAAAAACGGCGTCAACAGTTTGGTGCTTTCATTGAGAGTTGAACTCAAGCATCCATCCCAGAGAGATTCATGGCTGCAAACAATCAGAACACTCCTGCAGGAAATTACCCAAGGCGTCCTAGAAAATAACCAATGGAGAACCCGGACGCTGAAGAAAGGAGTGGGTCCTCTGATTCCCGGGGACCACCTCCACAACCAAGGGATGAGGACATGTACTATAACCCTGAGCGTTATGTCCCTATTGTAGAATTGGAGAATCGGCAGCTGAAACAGCTGCTGGCTGATGCCAACAAACGTAACGAGGAGTTGACTAGGATAGCCGCAGAGGCGCAGGTGGCTCAGCCCCCGCTTCCGCGCGAAGACCAAGTCCCTCCTCCAAGGGACGTGCACGTACCTCCCTGGAGGCCCCGTGGACGTCCACGAAAAAATGCTGCCACAAGGAAGCCAGCACAACCTCCAGCACCAACAGAGCCATTTGCTCCTTCTAGGCCTCAGAGGAGTACCCGAGCTCGGGTCCCGCCTAATCCACCTGTGGGAGTGCCTGCAGGATCTGAGAACAACCGAGCTCCTGCCGAGGCTCGGACTCAGGTTCCTGGTAGTGCACCGAACGCAACTGGCCCGTCTCGGGCAAATTCTGGACCCTCCAGGCCGAGGCAAGGAAGACAACCACCGTCACCTATACGGTTTCCTCCGTCTCCCATAAGATATCCTTCACCTCCCCGCAGAAACGCTCAACCTGGTCGAGATCAGGATCAAGGGCGTACAGGGGAAAGACAAGGAAACAGGGAGACGTTCCAGGGGCGGAAAGGCGCGCCATCCGAGAGAAGTCAGACGTCCCGATCTCGCACTGCAGAGACGAGGCGACGTAGAAAGGATCCACCACGAAATGACCAATCGATGAGTTTCACCAGTGATGAGTCCGGAGAAACTAGGTCTGTCAGTAAACACGACCGGGGTCGTAAAAACACTGGAAATCACAAGAGCCATCCCGACCTGCGCAATCATCTTATTCAGAGCAGGTGAAAGGGAGATCAGACAAACCCGGATCTTAGGAATCATCTGAACGGGCGTAGAGATCCCTCACGGAGACGCGAGCCTGGGATCGCGTAACGACAGTCAATTCCAAACACCGCCTAAGGACCCAGTACAAGAAAGGATCGATCAGCTCGAAAAAGCCTTTAGGCTTTTGAAGAATGAGCGAGGAAACGGTCGATATGAGGACTCTGATGAGGAGCTCGAGCCGTTTGCTCCCAATATTTCTAACACTCAGTTCCCCCAAGGGTTCCGGATTCCTCACGTCCCAGCGTTTGAAGGAAAAACCGACCCATGCAGCCACCTGAGTACATTCAACACTATCATGAGAGCTAGTAACGTGGGTTACGAGCTCAGATGTATGTTGTTTCCGACATCATTGGCCGGACCTGCCAAGAGTTGGTTCGAGAAGTACAAGAGACATTCTATAACTTCGTGGGATCAATTGTCTAGGGACTTCAAGAAGCAGTTTCGAGCTATGATGGGGGTCAGACCCGAAGCATCCACTTTGACTAACGTCCGACAACAACCGGGCGAAACACTGAAGAGCTACCTGACAAGATTTAATCTAGAGGTCGCCCGAGCTCGTGACGTGGATGACAGCGGGCACTTGATGGCCATCCGAGCTGGTGTTTTACCCGGGAGAGCCCTTTGGGATGACATGCAAGGGAAACCTGTGAGGTCGATAACCGAGTTTAACAGACGGGCGCAGAAATTTGTCAATGTAGAGGAAGCGAGGTCAACACTCAAGGCAACCTCGCAGACCGAAACTACAACGATAAACATTAACTCCGCCTCAACCTCGGTTGACCCAGTAGTTACACAGCCTACCTCGGAGAATCCTTCCAAGAGGAAAAAGAGCGAGGGAAATAATCCCGAGGCTGATGGAGGAAAGAAGAAAAAAGGAGAAAGGTATCTCTCCATATATAAAGTGCATACCGAGCTCAACGAGTCTCGGGAAAACATATACCTGGCTAATGAAAACCAGGTCCCCTTCAGGCGTCCGGACCCTATGAGGAATCAAAAGTCCAAGAGGGACTCCAGCAAGTATTGTCGATTTCATAGGGACACCGGCCACACAACTGATGAGTGCCGACAGCTGAAGGACGAGATCGAAGGATTGATCTCGAGAGGTTATTTCCGGCAGTATGTCAAAAACCAGAATACTGGACAGGCTATTGCCAGCCAGAGAGTAGCCGCGCTTCCGGCGTCGCAGAATAATAACTCCCGATCTCGGGATGAAGACAGGCCTCCGCCGATAGATGGAGAGGACGTAATAACCATCTCGGGAGGTCCTCATCTCACAGGAGGGGGCAGAAATGCTCAAAAACGATATGTGAATGACCTGAAGACAGGGGACGGATCTCCATACGAACCCGAACCAAGGGCACCAAAAAGCCAAAGGGTTGAGACTCAGCCTATAACCTTCACCGAGGAGGATGCCTCCCATGTCTAGTTCCCTCATCATGATCCACTCGTCATCACCCTACAGCTAGCCAACAAAAGAGTGCGTCGAGTTCTCATAGACAATGGGAGCTCAGTTAACATTCTTTATAAAGCGACACTAGAGAAAATGGGACTCTCCCTTCGCGACCTGAAGGCTTGTGCAACCACTTTGTACGGCTTTTCTAGAGAAGGAACCGCCTGTATGGGGTCCATTGAGCTCCCTGTGACCTTGGGAGACTATCCAGTCTCAGTAACCAAGATGATGGAGTTCGTGGTGGTAGAGTTACCATCTGCCTACAATGTACTGCTCGGGAGACCCGCCCTGGTCGGGCTGGGGGCAGTCTCATCTGTAAGACATCTAGCCCTTAAGTTCCCAACTCCAAGCGGGGTCGGAACATTGAAAGGAGATCAATTGGCAGGAAGGGAGTGCTACAGCATTTCCTTAAGGGGAAAGAAACAAACAAGCGCGCAAGCACTTGTTGTCATACAGAATAAAGATGGGACAGTTTTAGAAATTGATGAGGAGATCGATCCAAGGATTGAAGAGAAGGTTGACCTCCAACCTTTGGAGGAGCTCGAAGAGGTTCAGCTCGATGAATCTGATCCCTCAAAAAAGGTGAAGGTCGGGAAACACCTCCAAGACGAATCAAAATAGCAATTAATTTGCTTTCTGAAGAAAAACCAGGATGTCTTCGCGTGGTCCCACTCTGACATGGTGGGAATAAGCCCTAATGTAGCGAGCCACGCATTGAATATAGACAAAAGCTTTCCCCCGAAGCAGCAAAAGCGAAGGCAGCTGGATGAAGACATAAAAAAAGCACTAAAGGAGGAGGTAGACAGACTGAAAACAAATAATTTCATAAGGGACGCTTTTTACCCGGACTGGGTGGCCAATCCAGTGTTAGTCCCGAAACCCAATGGGACGTGGAGAACGTGCATTGACTACTCAGACCTCAACAAGGCCTGCCCGAAAGACTGTTTTCCCCTGCCGAGAATTGACCAGCTCGTAGACGCCACGGCGGGGCATGGCCTGATGTCGTTCATGGAAGCTTATTTTGGGTATAACCAGATTCCCATGCATGCCCCCGACCAAGAACATACGAGCTTCATCACAGACAAGGGGCTCTACTGCTACAATGTCATGCCATTCGGACTCAAGAATGCCGGAGCCACGTACCAGCGGCTCGTAAACATGATGTTCTCAGAGAAAATTGGGAACAACATGGAAGTTTATGTTGATGACATGCTTGTAAAGTCTCAACTTAACAAAAACCATGTTGATGACCTCGAAGAGTGCTTTGGCGTGCTCAGAAAGTACAACATGAAGTTGAATCCTCAGAAGTGCACTTTTGGGGTGTCTTCAGGGAAATTTCTGGGTTTCATTGTCAACTCTCGTGGAATCGAGGCTAATCCCGATAAAATAAAGGCCCTGATCGATATGCCTTCACCTCGGAAGCATAAAGATGTTCAAAGCTTGACTGGCAGGATGGCAGCTCTGGGCAGGTTCATTTCGAAGTCAACGGACCGCGGTCTCCCATTCTTCAACTTATTGAAAGGAAGTAAAAAGTTCGAATGGACAGATGAGTGCGAGCTAGCCTTTCAAGAGCTCAAAAGGCACTTAGCCGAACCACCCATCCTATCGAAGCCTGAGACGGGAGAAGTACTGTTCTTATACCTCTCAACAACCGAACACGCGATAAGCGCGGTGCTCGTCCGAGAGGAAGAGAGAATACAGAAACCCGTCTACTACATCAGTAAAAGATTACTGGGGGCAGAGTCAAGGTATCCACTAATGGAGAAGCTCGCCCTCAGTCTGATCCACTCATCTCGAAAGCTCCGCCCTTACTTTCAGGCACATCCTATCCATGTACTGACAGATCAACCACTAAGGCAAGTCTTGTCCAAACCAGAGGCATCTGGTCGACTCCTTAAGTGGGCTGTTGAGCTCGGACAATTCGAGATCACCTACCATCCGAGAACAACCATTAAGGCACAAGCGTTGGCAGATTTTATAGTAGAGTGCACCGGTACAGCCGACGACGAGGTAACAACCACGGCCCACGAGCTGTGGAAACTTTACGTCGACGGGTCGTCTAATGAAAATGGAGCGGGGGTAGGAGTTATTCTGATCACTCCTACAGGGAGCAGATTTCACTCTGCTTTAAAGTTCGGCTTTAAAGCATCTAATAATGAAGCTGAGTATGAAGCTTTACTTGCGGGACTACGAATAGCAAAGGAGCTCAAGGCCAAAGCTATACATTGCTACAGCGACTCCCAGCTCGTAGTTAATCAAATCTTGGGAGAATACCAGGCTCGAGGCACAAAAATGGCAGCTTATCTGGAGAAGGCAAAATCCGCGTTGGAGTTTTTTGAGTTTTATGCGATCGAACAGGTTCCCCGAAGACAAAACTCAAATGCAGATCCCTTAGCTCGGCTCGCCACTTCCACTGAAAATGAGGAGCTGAATGTTGTACCCGTAGAACACTTGTCAGCACCCAGCATTACTGAGTCAGACAAGGAAGATGTGTGCATGATCGAGACAGAACCGACCTGGATGAGCCCGATAGTTGAGTACCTCGAAAATGGAATTCTTCCAAAAGATCGAAATCAGGCTCGGAAACTAATGTATCAACTTCCCCGTTACACCATCCTGGACGGAAGGCTATACAGAAGGGGGTATTCCATGCCATTGCTCAGATGTGTAACTCCTCCCGAGGCAAAGAAGATTATTGAAGAAATTCATGAAGGGTTCTGCGGAGACCATACCGGGGGGCATAGCCTGTCCAAGAAGATTATACGCCAAGGATATTTCTGGCCAACCATTAAAACGGATTCTTTCGAGTTCGTGAAAAAGTGCGACAAGTGCCAGAGATTCGCCACGATACCCCGAGCTCCACCTTCCGAACTAACCATGTTGACATCCCCATGGCCTTTTGCGGTATGGGGTATCGACCTCATAGGCTCACTCCCAACTGGCAAAGGAGGAGTAAAATATGCTGTGGTCGCAGTTGATTACTTCACAAAATGGACGGAGGCTGAACCATTGGCGACCATAACTTCGAAGAAGGTCCTAGATTTCGTGGTAAAAAACATCGTATGCCGATATGGAGTGCCAAGAAAGATTGTGTCTGACAACGGAACCCAGTTTGATTGCGACTTATTTACCAACTTTTGTAACAAGAACGATATAATAAAGAGCTTTTCGTCAGTAGCTCACCCTCAGGCGAACGGTAAGGTCGAAGCCGTTAATAAAACTCTCAAGAGTTCTTTGAAGAAAAAGTTGGAAGAAGCAAAGGGACGATGGCCTGAGGAATTACCCCAAGTCCTTTGGGGATATAGAACTACAACTCGGACATCAACTGGGCATACCCCGTTTTCTCTAGCATACGGCTGCGAGGCAATGTTGCCCATTGAGGTCGAAATTCCGACAATTCGAACTCAGATTTACGACCAAAGTTCCAATCATACTCAGCTCGAAGAAACCCTAGACTTGATCGAAGAAAAAAGGGAAGAGGCTCAGCTGAAAAATGCTGCTTACCAGCAACAGACCACGAGATATTTCAATAAGAGGGTTCGAGACCGAAAGTTCGGAGTGGGAGACCTGATTTTGAGACGAGTATTCTTAGCAACCCGAGATCCAGCAGCAGGAGTACTCGGGCCAAACTGGGAAGGACCATACCAGATAGAATCAGTCATCCGCCCTGGCGTATACAAACTTGCGAGATTAGATGGGAGCCTCATACCACGAGCATGGAATGGCGAACACCTTAGACCTTATTATCAATAGTATAGGAAAAGTGTTGCCTGTAACCATGATTTTCTATCCACGTTAGTTTGTTTTTGAATTTCGTCAAATAAAATGTCTACTTTGTTTCACATGTAATTTATTTTTATTTTTGCAACCTCTCTTAATTTAATAACCTATGGTCACACTCATAGGATATTAAGGGGGCATCATTGGTATACATACCTCCAGCTTAAAAAAAATAATAATAAAAAACAATAAAGTATTTGGAAATAACCAAATACGCGAGCTTAGATAGTTCGGACTTAACCGAGTTATCAAAAACAAAAAAGTATTTGGATATAACCAAATACGCGAGCTTAGATAGTTCGGACTTAACCGAGCGAGCTTAGATAGTTCAGACTTAACCGAGTTATCAAAAACATTAAGTATTTGGAAATAACCAAGTACACGGGCTTAGATAGTTCGGACATTACCGAACTGCCAAAAACCAAAAACGTTTGGAGTTAACTAGATGTGCAAGCATATCAGGTTTGGAACAAACCAGCCAAATTATCGATCAATGATAAATGAGAACCTAAACCCATCATGAAATATGTCGAGATCGAGGCTGGAACATCTTAAAATAGTTTCGAACTCATAACCTCGGAGCTAAGATACTAAGGGTGAGGAAAAGTGACTAAAAGATTAACCAAATCATTCATATTACATGCCATATAAGTACTTTTCAGTTCATGGTTAAAGTAATGTCCGACCTTGATAAATAACGAGGTTGGAAACGGATAATTCGAATAAACTATGCATGAATGCATCGAATTTCGAGCCTAAATCCAAACTATGTTTGTATGCATAAATAAACATAACCGGTCCATCAATTATAAAAATATGCAAAATATTTCGAGCCAAGAAATGTAAGCATATAAAAGAATAATAAAGGGAATTGTATCAGCCCCGTGGGCATAAGTTAAAATAATTACAGAAATAATGGGACGCAGCCCCGAAAACTGATCTCCCCGAGGTCAGATTCAAAGAAGAGGAGTCTCCTTGGCCTTCTCAGCATCAGCGGCACCGGACCCCTCAGGACGAATAGCATGACTATCCTCCTGAGCTCCCTCCGAAACGGTACTTGGAGCAGCTTTATCCTTCTCGAGCTGCTCAGCCTCTTACTTCTCAAGCCGAGCATTCCATCGTTCGAGGAAGGACGCCTCGAGGGGACCCAAAAAACTGGTGTCCAGTTCTTCGTTATAGGCCCACATCCGGTACATGGCTGAATCGACCGCCGTTTCCTTCTTTTCTTTGAACTCGGCAGTAAGGCGGGTTTTGATATCCTCCATGAGGTCGAGGGTGACGGCCTTGTCTTCTTCGAGCTTCTTATTGGTCCCCCGAAGCTGGATGTTATCTCTCTTTTGCTCCTCGAGCTCATTTTTCAGCTTCCCAAGCTCCTTGGCCATTTCCTCACGCTCCTTAACCACTGCCTCGAGCTTAATGTTCGCCGCCTTCAGGTCATCATTCGCTCTAAGGTGGAGGTCCCTCTCCTCTTGGGCGAGGGTCCTGCTCGAATGGACCTCGTTGTTCAGCTCGTAATTAAGCTGGGCAGTGAAAGCAAGAGCCTGAAAAAAGGAAGAAACCATCATTAGCCTCGAGACAGTATGAATGTAAGCAAAGGGAATGGAGGATCCTTACCGCGGCAGTGTTCTCGATACTCTTCTCGAACAGGACAGTGCGGTCCCGAGTGTTAGTTAGACACTGCCACTGAGGAGCCTCAAAATTGCCGTAGCTCTGGCCGATCCGGGACATTACATCCGAGATCAGCGTAGATCCGTGAGGACCGGCAGCATTGTCCACCACATACGAATCCATATGGGTGGAAATGGTTAGCTTCTGAGCTCGGGAAGCAGAAGGTCTTTTGGCGAGCTGAGTAGAAGGCATTTGACCCGCCACAGGAGGTTGGGATTCGACCACGGCAGCGACACCAGCCTGCAAGGCCGGCGCCACCACAGAGACGACGGCCTGCGAGGATGGTATCGTCGTGGGGGCGTTAGTCTGGCCAGTCGACGCAGCAGCAGAGCTCGAAGCCGGCGGGGGAGGAGGAGGCGTTTTCCTAGATCTCTTGGAGCTTTTCTCAGGCTGGCTGGTTTTCAATCCCCTTGCCCTAGGGCGCTTGCTCCTCTTGGCACCCGCATTGTCGATGAGAGCGTCGAGGTCGGAGTCCATATTGCCTGCACAAGTCATCACAGTAAGTCAGTAAAAGAAATACAAGTTACTTCAACACTATATATAGAGTGGTGAAAGAAAAAACCTAACTGGAACTTTCCCCCGAGCTTGAGCTTGGGGACCATGAAATTCCCCCGTCTTCAGAAGAGGCGGGGGGAGGGCCTTCCCTATAAGTTGGTGATAACCTCGAAAGGTCCCTATAATCATTGGTCCCATACTACACAGCTATACCATTCCACATCTCGTCCGTGGTATACATAGTGTCGTATTTCCCGAGCCCACTATCAAACCTATGGACACAGTCATCTACCCAACTCCATATGTAGAAGTGGTATCTATCCTGTGGGCACGAGACTAGTCTATTGGGCCTGTGTTTTAATAAAGTGGGAGACCACATTCGCGAAGTAGGAAGGGTTTTACCTCCATCGGAGTCCGAACTTAAGGCTTCATCATTTGCCTCGTTCTCCGACCGCGGACTTCTCGAGCGAATTGGGAGGGATGCTTTCCTTTCCCTCCTCGGAGGAAGGATGCCTGTAGGCAGAGGCACTTCCTCCCAGCGTTCATATTTTTTACTGGACCAGTCAGAGGTTGATTGGCCCTGTCCCAACAAGCCACAAGCTCGAAGCTTGTCCTCATGTAGCAGAAATGAGAGAGACCTCCTGCCATAAGGGAGTCGGAGCAGGCTCTCTCTGTGCTCCTTCATTGTCTCGTCAGGGGTGGGACGCTGAAAGTTAGCTGAAAGGCGAGATACACTTCAACTAAACATGGATTCAAGGGCTAAAGATTCGAGCTCAAAAATAGAAAGTAACGAGAATACTTACGAATTCGCCTAAACGAACGATGTCGAGACGGGAACAGACCGTCTGTCCAGAAAAAGGCCCTCTTGAAGTCAGGGGGATGGTTCGAAAGGTCTTCAAAGATTTTTGTCTCTTTGGGGTAGCTCGAAAGATAGTAGAAACCATCTCCTCCCCGAGCTCGGGAGGGATTACTCTTCAAGCAAAAGAGATATAAAATCTCTTGGGGTGAAGGTCCTGTCCACCCCTGCTCGTGAAACAAGGACCTCAGGGCAGACAGCACCCTGTATGAATTGGTGTTGAGTTGGAATGGAGCCAACCCAACGAAATCGATGAAGTCCCTGAAAAAGGACTTCAGGGGCAACAAAGCTCCTGCCCTTAGGTGCTCCTGGCTCCAGGCCGCGTATTTCACACTGGAATCGCGGCCCCCAGGAGCGAAACAGCTCCGTTCATGCCTTGTCGGAGCTCGACACTTCAGTGTGTCCAACGAGCTAAGGCCATGAATGGCCAGGATGTCAGTTATCTGGTCGGAGGTGGTAACCGAGCTCTGGTAGAATTCGGCTTTAAACATCTCCCTCCTAGGCTGCGAAGATGAAGGCTCCGCCATTAAGGAAAACTGAAGTTCCCCCGGGTGGTATGCTACCGTGACTTTTAACGCGGGGTCGAGGGGAACTGGCCTAGGTCCGGGGTTCGGCTCCGGATAGATGGCTTCCCGAAGGACCCTTCTCTTCTTTTCGATGACCTCGTCAATCTGGCGGCGATAGTGGGCTCGAATGTCTTCTTGCTCGCGTGCAATCTCGTACTCTTTAATCCGACGCTGGTTCCGAACAAAGACCGACTCCAGGCTCGGAGATTTGGACTCGTAAGGGATTGCTCGTAATGACCCCCACCGTCTTTCCAGATTCTGTGACATCTAGCGAGAAAGAAAAAATGGTGAGGGCCATGCATGCAAGGATCACGAACTCAATAAGATGAGCTCGGATATCTAAGGGCAAGAAACTAAATATTAAGACCCTCACTAAAGAGTCAGAGCGCGTATTCCACAGGGAAGAAAAAGAACGTGGATGATTTTTTGAAAATCCCGAAGTTCAAGGGAAAGAAAGGTGGCGGTTAGCCAGGAAAGGGCTTTTTCGGGTTTCGTGTAATTGTCAAGAGTAAGGGTTTTTACCCGAAAAACTTGGTGTACAAGAAACATAGCCTAAAATTTTCAAAACCCAGAAAGTTGAAACGCCATTCAAAGGACAAAACTGGGCATAAACCAGAGGCGAACTTCTAGAGTGAAAATCCAGAAAGCCTAAAAACCTATCGGTTCAAACCCTCCTATCGCATCATGCTAAGAACATAAACTAACATACACAGCAAGCACGGTATAAAAAGAACAACAAAAATGGCGTACTTACACAGTGATGGTGATTGCAGCGAAATCGTCGAGTGGAGAAGAGGTTGCAAGAAAGAACTCACTGACTCGAACAGACCAGGGTTCCTTTGTTTTTTGGGTCGAGAAAACATGCACGGGATGGAAGCTTCTTGAGAAAGTTTCTGGCTTTCTTGTTTTTTCTTTTCTTTCTGGTGTACAATGAACAAACGTAAAGAAGAAGACGAAGAGGAGATCTTGTATAAATAGGTGGGAAAGCTGAATTAATCATGAGCGTTGATTAAAATCCTCAACAGATCGAATGGAGGGGAGTCGATGATAAGATGGCGCCGAAAAGCTGTCAGACGAACGATCGTGGGTGTGTTCCCAAGGTACTCAAGTACCTAAAGTGGGCAATACCCATCTGGCACGTGTCCGTTTTTAAGAGTGTGACGGTATGGTTCCCAGAAAGAGTAGTTCAAAAGTTTCCTTCTCTTAGGACTCGAACAAATACTTTTGAGGGGGAAAAATGTTATACCCAGATTTCGAGCCATAGTAAATATGACCTCGAAAGCTGAGTTCGCATTAAATGGTCTCGTGAGGGTTAGGGTATGCTCTACGATTGTAAACCGAGCCGGCAAAGTATGATACATGACCTCGAATGTACTGACCTCGAAATGATCTCGATCTCGAAAGATAGCTCTGAGAGCCCCTCATCTTCGGGAACAACTTCGGAGCAGGGATATTGAGCTCGATGTACTATCTCAAAAGCAATGTTAGCTCGGGAGATGTCAGTGGCTCGCACAATGACGTGAAACCTGAGATGTTGAAGCCTTGGAGATACGCTATGACCACCTTGAATATCTACAAGTATTGTAAGCATGAGATGTAATCCTCATTTATTGATATAAATCCCCAAGAATCGTGGGATATTATTTAGTCAGTTATGCGTTTCCTGATCTATGGGGAACGTTTCCTTATATATCTGATTATTGGCATTTAAAGCCATTTATTTTTATTCACAAAAGAGTAACTACCCAAAATATGTGGGATAGTATTCTGCATCCTTCTCTATAAATAGAGAAGCCGTGCACCATTGTAAAGGACCGAATTTCTGATTTTTGAGAGAAAACTCTGGAGAATTCATGCTAAAGAATTGTTCAGAGATAATCTTGAGATTAATAACAGAGACTCGTGGACTAGGCAGATTTAACTGCTGAACCACGTAAAAACCGTGTGTCTGATTCATTTGTTTGTTTTAGCCATTGTCTTTAATTGTTTACGTGCTCTCTTCTTTTATCTGTTGACGAAAAACGGCGTCAACAATACCTCTTTTTTCAAGTAACGTCCAGGTCGTGGATGTTCAATGTAATCCGTCAACATCCTCATCACATAATATCCAAATGCCATATTGTCTGGTTGATGTGGACACTAATATTTAAATAAAAATACTTAATATAAAGAATATTAGTAAAATTCAACTATGGATTTTTAAAATAATTGAAGTTGTAGTTACTTACTTTAGGTTGCACAATTTCTACATTATTTGGAATCTCGAGATGTTTTGGTAGACTGGTCAGATAAAGGTTGACCCCGTTTTTATATTCCACAGATAACCTATTCGCTGACATCTATTTTCTATCCATATCATCTTCTATGTCTATGAAAAATTAAAAAAAAAAAACTAAATAAGCATACGAAAAAATTGGGCAGCATTTCTCCTATATTAGTAACTTAACCATCTGTCAATCTAATCAAATCCAATCGAATAAACATAACACAATACAAATATAGTAATAGAATAATAAAATACATAATTCTAGATAAAATCGAGCAGAATTTCCCCTATAATAGTGATATAACCATCTGTGAACAACAAGTCAAACAATTCAAACAACACACAATAAGTTTCTTCCTTATAGCTCTGCAGCACACAAACAAATTTTCCAGAATCTACTTCACTAAAACACACAGTTATGAACCTTCTGTTATCACCGAAACACACAATTTTGATCTCAGAACCTACTTTACTATGGATGAATTTTTAAGATGTTTAAACCCCTCTAACAAAAGTTTAATAATACTAAAACAAGAAAGAAGATAATGTATGTACCACTTACAATTAATAGTCATTGCTAGCAAATTTACTTCACTTTGCAAAGAGCGCACTTTGCTATTAAATTCACAACCTACAAAATTAAATTAATTAATAAATAAAATATTACTAAAAAAACTTCACTAAATAATTAGATTAACAATAACTTATTATTGAAATTTTAGAAACTTAAAAACCTCAAATGTGTACTTGAAATCGAAAATTTGAGGCAAAAATCTCATAAAAATCTCTGTTAAAACCACAACTTAAAATTTTAAATTAATTAATTAATAAAAGATTACTAAATCAATAAAATAACATAACTATATAGAAATAACCTACTTAAATTTTAATAAAGATTAAAAATATATATAATTTTCTAATTAAATAATAATATAAATTAAAAAAATTATAAACTTGAATTACTATTTTGTATGTAAAATTAAAATTAAATTAATTTTCTTATTTGAGACAATTATTAAATACATTTTAGCAAAACATATGTTCGAGTAATAAAAATTAATTAAAAAATGTATAATTTTTGGATTAAATAGTAATAAAAATTTAAAAACAGTTAAATAATTATTTATCATCTTAAAATATAACAATATAGTATCTCAAATATATATAAAAATGATTTTTCATACTTTAAACTAATATTTCTAACAAAACCCACAAATCATATAAAAAAAATGCACAAAAATTCTTTTTTGTACCATTCTAACTATAATACATTGTTTAATTTTGAAATCCTACCTCAAATATGCTTTAAATCTACTTTGTTGAGCTAAAAATCACCTAAACCGCAACTCATAAACCCTAAAATCCCAATATCAATTCCTTCATAACTAGAGACAATAAGCATGAAAATTATCATAACTATTATACAACATTTATAAATAATAAAAACTTACCTCAAATGAGATTTTATAGCCTAAAATCGGCCAAAATCGTCAAAAAATGACCTTGAAATCGCCCTTCTCCGCCTCTGGTTCGTGCGCTCGGGAAAGAAGAAAGAAAGCCTGAATATATATTAGGCCAAACATTTAACGTCTCCCCTGGGAAGACATGCCAGACATCTAACGTCTCCCCTGGGAAGACGTTAGATGTCTGGCACGTCTTCTCAGGGGAGACGTCAGATGCTCTTACATGTCTGATATTTTATAAATAAATAATTTTATATTCATATTTTTAAATTAACATCTCCCACCACTTTTAATGACTTATCTTGTTAGTCATCAACAAAAACTTTTAATGACTTACACCATTAGACTTTAAATATCCCTGAATACTTTTAATGACTTACACCATTGGTGTAAGTCATTATAGAGAGTCATTAAAAGTGAAAATTGTTGTAGTGGTTACGTCGTCTATTAGTTATCCCACTCTTGTCAATCGTCATAACCGATTCAAGTGAAAAATAAATTATCACAATGTGATAATCATAAAACTACATTTATTTGCTAATAATTTTTTTTATCTCCAAAACACTAATTTTTTCAAGTAAATTGTGAAATCTTATTAAATCTTATGAATAAATTATTAAAATTTATGAATATATATTATAAAATTTAATAATTTATTATAAAATTAATTAAATATACAAATATTTAACTATAAATTTATAAACTTACTATTAATGATTATTATTAATTTCCACTTTTTAATTTTTAAAAATAATAATAGAGTTTTATAATTGTAAAATTATTATTTTAATTTCCACTTTATATTTTTATGAATATATATTATCAATTTTTATGAATGTATTATAAAGTTTCATTATATATACAAATATTTAATTATAAATTTATTAATGATTGATATTAATTTCTTTGATAATTGTCAAATTATTATTTTAATTTTCACTTTTGAATTTTTCCAAAATAACAATAAAGTTTTATAATTGTAACATTATTTATTATTTCCAATTTATGATTTTTTATAAATTTTTATTAGTTGCTTTAAAATTAATTAAAAAATTTAATCATACTAATTTTAAAATTATTTTGTAATGTCTAATATTTGTAAATCTACTAAAATTTCATCAGCATAACGGATGTAATCTAACTTATCCCAAAATTTAAAATCTACATAAAATCTACAAAATTAGTCACAGAACATACATATACTAATTATATTAATATAACCTACCATACAAATTAAAAATACAATTTACATTCACATTTATATAAATAAACATATTCAACTAATATCTAACATAACATTTAATTAAATTAAATTAAATTAACATATTCAACACTATATATCTAAAATAACAAATTACACAACTAACATATTAATATTTAATTACATTAACGTATTCAATATTATCAACAATACACAATTAACATATTAATCAATTACACAATTAATATATATAATAACATTTAATTAAATTAACATATTTAACATTGTCTAAAATATACAAATCTAAAATGAAAAATAAAATTCAACACTATATAAACAAACCAATGACACAGTTAAAAACATAAATTAAACATTAATCAAACACAAAAAAATAAAAAATAAAAATAATACCCAAGGCTTGGGGTTATCCAAACGCGTCTGTGGCTAAGGATGATGCTCCACTACTCCAACCTAAAATAAAAAAAACAAAACAAAAAAACATTTCAAAAATTCATTTCTACCAAATACTAAATACATAAATATATTAACAAAAAATTCATTTTAAATGCTAAAATATATAGAAATTGGGTTTAGATTACCTAAACTTGGAAGAAATGGCCCCAAATCAGACTGGGGGGCGTCGGAAATGCGACAGGAAGCCAAGGGGTGGCAGAGGGGTCTGGTTTTGCAGAGAAATCAGAGGAAAAAATGAAGAAGAAGGCTCAGGTTGGGGGATTTATATCCTAATCCTATAACAACGACATGCCGTCGTTATAGGTAGTAAGAATGTCGTCGCTGATATCAAACGCACCATTTCACTCATGTCATCGCTATAAGCAGTGAAATTTGACTTAAATTTTTTGGCGGTTCACTTTCCCAAGTTTTATTTTGGGTCCTATTGCGACGACCTGTCGTCGCTGTAGAGTACAAACTAAATTGGACTGTATAGCGACGACATGTCGTCGCTAGAGGGAGTGAAAAATAGACAACCGACTCTTAGCAGTTAAGTTCCCTCCCTATTCTACTGCGACAACATGTTGTCGCTCTAGAATAACATATTTCCCTCCTTTTTTTTCTACGATGACTCTACAGCGACGACAAGTCGTCGCTATAGGAGGTGCAAATAGGCAATCAACTCTGGGCAGTTGAGTTCCTTGAGCATTCTATAGCAACGACAGGTCGTCACTATAGACAAACATATTTCCCTCTCTCTTTTTCGACGAAGACCCTACATCGATGACGTGTCATCGGCGTAGAGTTACTTCCCGCCTCGTGTTCCCTTCACATTCTTGATACTCGTCGTTGTAGGGTATCAAGAATTTGGAGGGGCTGGTATTGTCTTGTGTGACGACCCTACAGCGACGACATGTCGTTGCATGTCATCGCTGTAGCTTATTTTTTTAAATAAATTAAGAAAGAATACTTTTTCGTGGATTTTGCCTACATATAGCGACGATTTTGGAGTCGTTGCAATAGATGTCGTCACTGTAGAATCTTTTTCTTGTAGTGGAGCCTTCTCATAATTTCTCTATCCCCATCTCACTCTTTCGTTTTCTTTCATTTTTTCAAGTCGGCGGAGGGCTCGTGATGGAGAACACCTTGTTGTAGCAGCACCGTGCGAGGTTGAGGTCTCAAGGTTTACTGTGATGAGGTCAAGGAGCTAGGGGACGGGGCTAGTGAGGACAAGGGCTGCATCGACTTGAGGGTTCTATGTGTTGGAATTTTTTTTCCAATCTTCTGTGTAGTGGTGGTTCAGAGTGGTGGTGTTGGTATTTGGGATTTGGGATTGTGAAATCGTTATTTTATATATTTATTTAAATAAATTATTTTTGTTTAGCGACAATGTAGAACCGACACAATTGACATCAATACCGTCGATTTAGAATTGACGATTCTAAATGTACCAATCGCGACACCTTCTACAACGTCGATTTTGAAACCGACGCTATTGACATCAGTTTCAGTTCTCCACCAACGCGAAATCTCTTAATTTTAGTAGTGAATATTACAATTCTTAGCCATTAATTGGGATTATTCAAATTTCTTTGTCAATACAACTTATGAATAAAATGTTTTAGAATCACTAATATAATTATATTCTAAATTACTAAAATGATCGCAGTAAATAAGTTTGTTGAATTTATTATATATTAGTAATAAATTGTTAAACTTATATTCTTTAAATAAAAATCTAATTGTTGAAAGTTAATATATTAATTACCTATTAACAAATATTAATTTAACTATTAACTACTACCGATATACATAGTCATATAATTCATAAATTATGAGTATGGCCAAGTGTAACTATCTCTAGAATATTTAGCTAATTAAACATTATAGTTTGATGCATGAACAGTAGAAGCTAGAGTATATGTAAACTGCACTATTTATTGGACGCCTCTTTTTCTTATTTTTTCACTATTTTTTTTCAGTTTAAGGTAGTATACCTCACCCATTAAGACTGCTATAAAGTATATATGAAACTAGTAATTTCACTTTCAACACATTGTTATTTTAGCAAATTTTCATTGTTTTTTTTCTTCCCAAAATTAATACGCAAAACGACCAATTATTATTTTGGCAAACTCTCATATAAGCAAAACCAAGCCTGCATATAAGAGCTAAAAGTTAAGAATAAGAATGATGTTATGTTACGTAGTTGGGCTTAATTAGTTAGATTTTGATGCTATTTGTTCGCCCCTCCCTCACACATCATAAAATTTGGTAAATTATTAGGTGAATTGGTATATCAAGAGTATTCTAGATTGGTTCCCTTAAGTTGGTGGTGATAACATCTAACTCTTCATCTTAGATATTAAAGAAAGAAAATAGTCAACTATTTATATTAATTGTTTGTAATTAATACCAGGAAACTAAAAGTAAACTATTTAGATCAAGTGTTAACATTACCATATAGAGAACACAAATCTCTCTCTCAATTTATCTCTCACTCTTTTTTTTTTATCATTACTTAAAAAGAGTTTTTTCATAAATAAACATTTTTATGTTTTTTTTACATTTTTACGACCAATAATTTATTTTTTCAATTTTACTAACTCAAGTATTTCAAAATACAATTTTTAAAGTTTTATAATTACAAAAATATTGTTTCAACTAGACATTATCCTCACAATAAACAGCGTTGAAAAATCAATGTAAAATCAACTAGACAACAACCTGATTACAAGAGTTGAAAAAGAAATTGCAAATCAATTATCCACACTCTTTAAAATGTGTCAAAATTAAACTCAAAATATATATCAAAACAACTAAACATATACCAAAAATAAACTAAAAATACAACTTGAGATCAACTCATTAATAAATTGTCAAAAAACGCAACTAAAAATTAATTAGATATCAACTAACTACATCAACAAAAAATAAACCAAACAAAAACTTTTAAAAGAAATTGCTACTGCATTTTAATGTGTAAAAATAAACTAATATATAAATAATAACTAAACTTATATCCAAAATAAATTCGAAATTAACTTGGAAAAAAGTATCATAAACAAAACAAACTCAAATCAGCTCAGCCTATAAATTTGCATTATTATATCTCATTGTGTTTTTTTGTTTAGGGTTCCTTAAATATTGAGATGGTACAGTCGAACTGGTACCCTTGGACTTGTCTATATTGTTAATGGCAAAATAAATAAATAACAATAAAATAATAACCAGGTTAAACAACTAGTTTTGTTTGATAAATGCTTGACATTTTTTGTCTTTATTCAATGGCTACATATAAAGGAAGCACATAACAATAATCTACTACTTGACTTATTCCCTTACAACTATATTACAGAATTAATAAAATAAACTTGACACATAACACTACTATTTCCTCAAAGATAGACATGTATCATCGTGACTAGTTCCATTAGTTCCAACCATTTACAAAGAGCAAGACAAAATTATTGAAATAATATCTTTGAATCCACTAATCAAGGCATATGCATTGATATCTAGCTATTCATCAACAAAAATTATTGTCTTCATCATCAAACCAGAACTACATAGGAATAAAGACTCATTCTCGTAGCTTCTCCACCTTCACCATGAGCAAGAATAACAGTAGACTTCAACAAATGCTTCGGCAAGCTCAGGCAACTCCTCAGCCATCCAACTAAGGTATCGTTGTCATCTTTGCTACAATTCTAGTCGACTTCGTCGACGTACACCGATGGCTCACGACTGGATCCTTTGACACTGAATCTCTACCCCATCCACCATTTTTGGCCAAAGATCTACCAAGTTGACTCTGACTCTGACTTCAGTGAATACAACGACGAAGAACCAGAGGGGGGCCTAAAAGCAATAGGGAACACCGGCAACACCGACCAACCTACTTACAACATCAAAAATCCAGATTTCGGTTTTCGGTTCTAATTTGTGCGATCCAAAAACCGACCAACCTACTTACAACACCAAAAAACACCGACCGATTTAGATCGCAGTTCGATCAGTTAAAACCACCCAAACCGAATTTGAATTTTTTTCATTTTTTAAATAATTTTTAAGGAAATTTAAGTTAAAAAAATATAGATTATTGGAATCCATTTTTTTTAGCTTTCTTTTTAATATGAAATTGATTAATTTAATTTGTTAACTTAAATATTTTAACTTTATGATTTGAAAACCTAACCACATAGTTACAATGTTATATCCACAAATTTGGAACCTAACCATATTGGGTCGGTTTCGTTTTGTACGGTCGGTTTGCAACCAACTTATAAACTGACCGATTTAATGTCGGTTTTCGCCAAGGCGGTTTTTGGTTCCGTCGGTTTCGATTTTTTCAGTGTTCGGGCAGTCAGTTTGAGCGATTTATTCGGTTTTTTGGATATTTTCCTCAGCCCTATATGTAATGTCCTGAGGGACTTGACTATTTAAGTACTGCTACGGTATGTTTCTCGAGCCAAGATCAAGTTTACCGTAATGTTGAAAACATTACAATAAACTTGGGGTGGGAAATGTTATCCCTCAAAACTACAAGGATGGTGTAGCGAATGAGAATGTGACACGTGACATCACAAATCAAGGGAAAACGACAAAGTATTGAGAAAAGACCGACGGGCGAAAAAGATAGGTCCAGGACCTATGGGGAAGTCAGCCAAGCCTAAACCCCTTAAAGGTGGTCGGTCTAACCCCTACCCCTAGGGGTGGTCGGCCTAAGCAGGCCCAAGAGCCCTAGGAGTGGTTTGCCTGCCCTCTACCCTAGGGGTGGTCGGCCCAAGTGTGTCTATGAGAGTGGTCGACCTGACCCCTACCCCAAGGGTGGTCGACCCAATATGCCCAAGGATCCCTAGGGGTGGTCGACCTGACCCCAACCCCTAGGGTGGTCAGCCTGACATGCTCAAGAACCACCTGGGTGGTCGGCCCGCCCTATTCTTCATAAGGTGGTCGGCTCAAACCCCCAAGTACACTTCACTAAGAAATACTCACTCTCGTAAAATTGAGATCATCAGGCCTAGCACCCAGAAGGTCACAGACCTATCACCCAACAGGTCCAACACCCAGAAGGTCACAGGCTTAGCACCCAAGCTCAAGTCGTCGAGCCTAGCACCTAAGTCTCACATACCAACAGAGACTTACCATCTTCCTCAGAGGTTTCTATCTTGCATTATCCACCACAATCTAGAGAATCAACGAGAAGACCCACAATCTCATAATCATGGAAAGGTGGACGCGTATCTCCACTACCTAATAATCATGTACCAAACCATGATCCCAGTACTACTGGTCATGTAACAACCCTTGGGTACTATAAGTAAAGGACCCAAGGCTTCATTTTAGGGGATCTTCTTTTTCTGGAATTTTGGGAGAAAATTCTTTTTAACGAGAGAACTCATCAGTTCGTACTTGTAATTGTCGATCGAGTAATTCAATACTAAAGACTAAGTGGATTAGGTTATTACTGTTCACTAGAACAGGGCTGAACCACTATAAAATTCATGTGTGTTTACTTAAGATAAGCGTACTCTGTCGTTTATACAATTTATTTCATTCAAAAGGTATCGTATACTGTACATACAATTGTTGGCCAATTTCATAGGTCAACAATCAGCATTAATGAGAAAGTCAAGGATGGTCTCGCTGAGTATTAAAACGACGATGTCGAAAGTGATGAGCACAGAGCTACGTGGTCTCGAAGGTGTTCTGAGGTTACAAGTCGATCTCGAAGCTACAATGACAATGGTTCAACACTTGTATAAGTCTCCTGGTTCATCTTTTACCATCAGACAAGATCGTTCAAGCTCGAGCATTATGGGCTCGAAAGGGATGATCTCGACAAAGTTACTTGTTAAGACCAAGGCAAACCGAGGTAGCGAGCTCGTGATAGTTAGTCGATCTCGAAGGCATTTAAATATTTGAGGTCGATAGCCAAGTGTGAACATAGTTACTGTTTGAGAATCCCTATATCTAAGGGATTGGTTGTAATCTGTTATTAAATCCCGAATATCATGGATTTATACGCGTATTATATAATTATATTTATTTATTTGTATGTAATTTGAGATTAGAATAATAACTCCCTGAAATGTGAGGGGATATATTCTGTAAACCAATCTATAAATAGATTGGAGCTATTCATTTGTAGAGGGCGGAGACATTTGTATTGGGGAATACTCTCTTAAATTGCTTTCAAAAAGCTTTGAGAGAATTCCATAGTTGAATAACATCGACTCGTGGACTAGGCAGATTTTAACTGCCGAACCAAGTAAAAATCGTGTCTTTTATTGTTTTTCTTTTCTGGTATTTTGTTTAATTGCTCTTCATTTTTAAGTTGAAAAACGGCGTCAACATATATAATATTAAGTTAGGTTATATAATTTTTTTTAAAATATGGATTTAATTAGAGGAACAATTGTGCATCGCTAGTTTTTTAATGGGTGATTATAGTGTACATGTCACTTTTTCCTTCTTCTCTCATCACCTTTTGCACTTTTGACTTTTCCTTCATATTAAATTTCCTTCCTTAATGATGCTTGCATAATAAATAGTAATTTTAAATAACGATATGCCTATAATGTAGATTTACATCACTTGTTTTTCGTCTTCTCCTCGAATAGTATAAGTTTATTCATTATTTCTATTCATAAATATTTCTGTTATAAAAAATCAGCCTCTTTTCTTCGACTTCTTCAGTTAAATTTTCATTAGGATACTACTTCTTCTCTTCTGTTGTTTTTCGTCTTTAAACTTAATACATAGCTAGATAGGGATATATATTTATATATACACACAGAGACTATACCAAAGGCAACAAAAACAATGGAAGTAATCAACAGATATGTTACAACAAAGACATACATAAAAGGGACTCCGAAAGAGTCAGATTTTGAGATTAAGTCTTCAACAATTGTTCTATCAGCAGAGCCTCTTTCAAACGATGTCGTTTTGAAAAATCTGTACATATCCATTGACCCATACCAGATACACCGCTTCAAGGGTCACACTTCCTCTGATCAGAAGACCTCAAATTCTGTGGTAACCATAGCTCCCGGCGAGGTAACTTAGTTTTCATTTATATGTATATATATAATATTAGTGGGCATGTATATATATACATATAACAAAATGTACATTTACTTGAGCAGGTTATTAGTGCTTATGGGGTGGCCAAAGTTGTGGCTTCAGGGAATCCTATGTATACGAGGGATGACTTAGTTGTGGGAACGACTATATGGGCAGACTATGGTGTGTTAAAAGCATCTGAATACATGTTAAGGAAACTACACCCTAAGGATATGGGGTTTCCATTGTCACACCAAATTGGAGTTTTTGGTGATTTTTCATAACTCATTAGCCATTTTTAATGTTAATAATTATGAATTTAAAGAATACCTAAGTTGAGTAAATTATAGTTGTTTTTGTTATAAGGTTCTTTAAATTGGATTAATTTGTTCAAATGTTTTTGGTTCAGGGTTTAGTGGATTGACAGCATATGCTGGGCTATTTGAAGTGGGAAAGCCTAAGAAGGGTGAGAAAGTGTTTGTCTCAGCAGCTTCTGGGTCAGTAGGCCACTTGGTTGGGCAATATGCCAAACAATATGGTTGCTATGTTGTTGGTTGTGCTGGAAGTAATGAAAAGGTAACTCATTATTAGATTACAAAACAGACATTTTATTAAACAATTTTTCTTTGCTAACTAAAATGTTGTATTATTATATTATTCGGTTATAGGTAGCATTGTTGAAGGAGAAGCTTGGCTTTGATGATGCATTCAACTACAAGGACCAACCTAACTTAAATTCAGCTCTCAAAAAGTAAGACAAACTTGTCGTGAATAAATAAATGCTATCATATTGATGCATAGAAATAGATATATCTACTTCTAATTTAAACATATACATAACAAAACTATGGGGGAAAAGAGTAAAGAAAAAATTGAAGAAAATATTTTCCTAAAAACTTTTAATAGTCTTTAGAATTTTTTTTTCATTCATTATAAGAACCACCGTCCTTGCAATTCCGCCTCTACAATATGGAGTAGGTGGGGACTATTGACAATAGTTCTCTATAGTCGATTTTAACGGTGGTTCTTAATCGTCGTTAAAAATCTGTGAAAATCCCACAAAAGTTGATATTTTTGTTGACATTCATTTCTATAGTTCTTAATAGCAATTAAGAACCACTGGTAAAAGCCATTTGTGAATCAAAATAAGAAAAAATAAATTTTTTTGGAATTTTTTTTCCTTTTTAAATTTAAGTTCCAAATAAAGCACTAATGTTTATATATATAATTTTAGGTACTTCCCAGATGGGATAGATATCTACTTTGACAATGTTGGAGCTCATATGCTAGAAGCAACATTGGCTAACATGAATAGCTTCGGTCGGGTTGTGAGTTGTGGGATGATATCTGAGTACACAGACACCAACAAGCGAGCTGCGCCGAATATGCTTGACATCGTATATAAGAGAATCATGATTCAAGGATTTATGACAACCGATTATTTGACTATCTTTCCAGATTTTCTTTCAGCTACCATGAATCACATTCGCTTAGGAAGTCTTAAGACGCTTGAAGACATCTCAACTGGTTTGGAGAGTATACCACAAGCTTTTGTCGGACTCTTTCACGGTGCCAACGTTGGAAAGAAGATGGTGAAATTGGTTGATGAATGAACGATCTAATGGCTTATTGATTAATAAGATGGAATAGAAATTACATATGGTTTGTTAAACTTTCTTTTTCTTTTTTTTTTTTTGTGAGAAAATAATGTTCGACTACTAATTTTTCAATAATGTGACAAAATAAAATCTGCAAATACATTTAAATTCAATGACACATGTTGTTATCTTGAGCTACATGTATTATATGGTTGATTAGATGACTCACATCAATTTTTCAACTTTCGTTTTTTAAATATATCAACTAAAATCTCACATTTTTTATTTTACCTTAAACTTTGACATTATACCACTCTATATCATTTAAATATTATAATTTTCAATTTATATAACACACATTAACAAAATATAAATAAAATATTATTAAATTTAGTGCTCAAAACAAAATCTAAAATAGTTCATATGATGTAATTGCAAAACGACCAATTATTATTTTGGCAAACTCTCATATAAGCAAAACCAAGCCTGCATATAAGAGCTAAAAGTTAAGAATAAGAATGATGTTATGTTACGTAGTTGGGCTTAATTCGTTAGATTTTGATGCTATTTGTTCGCCCCTCCCTCACACATCATAAAATTTGGTAAATTATTAGGTGAATTGGTATATCAAGAGTATTCTAGATTGTTCCCTTAAGTTGGTGGTGATAACATCTAACTCTTCATCTTAGATATTAAAGAAAGAAAATAGCCAACTATTTATATTAATTGTTTGTAATTAATACCAGGAAACTAAAAGTAAACTATTTAGATCAAGTGTTAACATTACCATATAGAGAACACAAATCTCTCTCTCAATTTATCTCTCACTCTTTTTTTTATCATTACTTAAAAAGAGTTTTTTCATAAATAAACATTTTTATGTTTTTTTTTACATTTTTACGACTAATAATTTTTTTTTTCAATTTTACTAACTCAAGTTTTTCAAAATACAATTTTTAAAGTTTTATAATTACAAAAATATTGTTTCAACTAGACATCATCCTCACAATAAACAGCGTTGAAAAATCAATGTAAAATCAACTAGACAACAACCTGATTACAAGAGTTGAAAAAGAAATTACAAATCAATTATCCACACTCTTTAAAATGTGTCAAAATTAAACTCAAAATATATCTCAAAACAACTAAACATATACAAAAAATAAACTAAAAATACAACTTGAGATCAACTCATTAATAAATTGTCAAAAAACGCAACTAAAAATTAATTAGATATCAACTAACTACATCAACAAAAAATAAACCAAACAAAAACTTTTAAAAGAAATTGCTACTGCATTTTAATGTGTAAAAATAAACTAATATATAAATAATAACTAAACTTATATCCAAAATAAATTCGAAATTAACTTGGAAAAAAGTATCATAAACAAAACAAACTCAAATCAGCTCAGCCTATAAATTTGCATTATTATATCTCATTGTGTTTTTTTGTTTAGGGTGCCTTAAATATTGAGATGGTACAGTCGAACTGGTACCCTTGGACTTGTCTATATTGTTAATGGCAAAATAAATAAATAACAATAAAATAATAACCAGGTTAAACAACTAGTTTTGTTTGATAAATGCTTGACATTTTTTGTCTTTATTCAATGGCTACATATAAAGGAAGCACATAACAATAATCTACTACTTGACTTATTCCCTTACAACTATATTACAGAATTAATAAAATAAACTTGACACATAACACTACTATTTCCTCAAAGATAGACATGTATCATCGTGACTAGTTCTATTAGTTCCAACCATTTACAAAGATCAAGACAAAATTATTGAAATAATATCTTTGAATCCACTAATCAAGGCATATGCATTGATATCTAGCTATTCATCAACAAAAATTATTGTCTTCATCATCAAACCAGAACTACATAGGAATAAAGACTCATTCTCGTAGCTTCTCCACCTTCACCATGAGCAAGAATAACAGTAGACTTCAACAAATGCTTCGGCAAGCTCAGGCAACTCCTCAGCCATCCAACTAAGGTATCGTTGTCATCTTTGCTACAATTCTAGTCGACTTCGTCGACGTACACCGATGGCTCACGACTGGATCCTTTGACACTGAATCTCTACCCCATCCACCATTTTTGGCCAAAGATCTACCAAGTTGACTCTGACTCTGACTTCGGTGAATACAATGACGAAGAACCAGAGGGGGGCCTAAAAGCAACAGGGAACACCGGCAACACCAAAGCTCTGCTTAACTACCAATCTCGGCCAAGAATCTGACAAACACAGTCACTAAGAAACAGAAGCTCTGCCTCACCACCATTCCTATCCAAGAGGAAGATCGACTGATAGTGTAAACTGTAAAAAAGTAAAAAAAAAATGTCTTCGACCGTACAAATGAAAAAAAATCTCACCTCAACGTATAATTGTTATTTCTTTGCTTAATATAGTTTTTTGTGTAAATTTCTCTAGTTAGAATTAGACACATATCATTTATTTAAATTCACTATCAAGTTTTGGGTGGGATAATTACCACTTTGTCCCCTTAATATAAGCTCATTACTCAGTTTGAATTTAGATTTTATAAAAAAAATAAAATAACTCAATATTTTCTGAAATAATAAAAAATGACCATTTTTGGTCTATTTTTAGTCAAACATTTCTTAGTAAATGCAAATATCCTCACTCAAAATGAATTAATATATTTTTTTATAAATATAATTTATAAAATTCATCAACAATACATAATTATTTTTTTAAAAATATAAATAAAAAAAATTAAAATTATATTTGATATTTTTTATGCAGTAATATATTTATAATATTTATTTTAAAGTTATGAAATTAATTAATAAAATCTATAATTGAATAAACAAAATCCAAAAATTCAAAATATATATACTTTATTTTTTTTATTTTGGATTTTTTTATTTTAAATTTTAAGTTTTATAAATTATATAGATTATTCATATAAAAATAAATAATAAATTAAAATTTTCAAATGGGGTATATTTTGTTCTTGTTAAAAAAAAACTTTAACTAAAACAAGTCAGGGAGCCTTTTTTTACTATTTAAAATAACATAGGGTTATTTATAGTTTTTGGGTTTATAACAATTGGGTTCCCATGCTTTACCACTTGTATCACTTAGGTCCCCAATATTTACTTTTAGGCTCATAGGTCCCCAAAGTTATATTTTATTAAATAAATTATAATTTATAAGAGTAAGGTAGAATTTGAACAAAAAATAAATGTTGACTCTGTTTTTCCTCAACTTAAATAAAAGATCAATTAAACAAGAAAATATTGGAGGAAATAAACAAGGATGAATACCAGAGGTTTTTTACGTGGTTCAACAGTTAAATCTGCCTATTCCACGAGTCTATATTATTAGAAGTTTAGAGTTTTCTGGAAACTTTTCAGAGAATAGTTGCTGAGGGTTTTCTCTCCAGAACCGGTATATCTGTCCCTTACAAATGGAGCTTCCTTCTCTATTTATAGAGAAGGTTACAGAGTTCATTCCCACATATTTCGGGAAGATATTCTGGGAATCAATTAACATATATAATGCTATTTAATGCATTATTTCCTACATACATGGAAACGTCCCATAAAATGTGGGATCGGATAACAGATTAAATAATATCCCTTAAACAATGGGATTGTACAACAATAAATATGTTCACATATAACTAATTAACCCACATACTCAAATCTCCGAGACTAGTAGTCGATCATGAGCTCGCCGAGACTAACTTTGCCTAGGCTCGGAACAAGTAGATATTGATAATGTCACCGCATTCGAACTCACATATTCCGAACACGGATCAGTCCAGTAGGCCAGCGATGGTTCAGAGATATATCCAAGTGTTCCACCATGCTATTTGCGAGCTCAGATAATTTTCGAGGCTACATATCCTTGAGCTTTTCGAGGTCGCCGTTTACAGAAATGGTTTAACTGAAAGGACGTACGACGACCGTGTTTATTTCGAGCTTACACATAACGAGTCTAGATTTCGGGATCACAAATCTCATGCTCGAATCTGGGTGTAACAATAAATAAATAAACATAGTATCTATTTTTTTTTCTCTTTAAACTCTTCTTAATCAATTAATTGTTATCAAATATATTAATTTGGTAATTGACTTACATATTTTCTTGAAATATTAAGAAATAATAAAAAAAATTTACATATTTTAAATTTTAGAAGCATGAAATTTATTAAGGGTGTTGCCATATATATCATCATTTTTTTTCTCATTACACTCATTTCTATTTAATCTTCTCTTAAATTGTTAAAGATTATTTCCACTTTAAATAGAAATGTGTCTATAGTGAGAAAAAGAATGATGTTATAGATATAAGCAACCTTAATAAATTTAATATTTCTAAAATTTAAAGTATGAAATTTTTTTTAAAAAAAATAATAAACTAATTAATATATAAGTGATATTAAATATTTTAGAGATATAATAAAAAATAAATTTTTAATATTTGATAAGAATATTGAGGTCAATTTACTAAAATAATATATTTGGCAATAATTAATTAGATTAAAAAGAAAACATAAATGGGTGCTACATTTGTTTTTGGTTAAAAATCTCACAATACTCTTATAAATTATGTTTAATTTAATAAAATATAACATTGAGACCTATATGAGCAAAACTATAAATGTTGAAATCTAATTGCTACAAAAAAAAAAAATTTGGACTTAAGTAATACAAGTAGTAAAGTTTAGAGAAAAAATTGGAGACCCTAAGTACTATTTACTCTAATATTTTTAGAAACCTAGGATTAAATAACTGGTTTAAACGAAACGAGTCGAAATGATAATTTTTCAAAAATAGTGACGCAACTCTTTAGAATTTTTAGTACAAATCATACTTACATATTTTTTATGTCTCATCATTATTTGATATCAACATTTTATTAAAATTGTTATGCCTATTTTTTAATCTAGCAGTCCAAGCTATCCCAAAGAAGGTAAACTTATTCATTCAAAGAGTTTGGGTCGTCGCTATCAATAAATTGGCTCGAGATTGTCATGACATGGTAAGTACGTATCACCCAAATAACATGATGAGCTGGTTGCACTAGTTCACCTCGGTTGTATTCAACTTAAAATATATAGCGAATAACTTATAAGATCAGATATTGCTCAATTATTAAATTTATAAGATCAAATATGGGTGTAGGGAAATGGTTTAGATTGAGGAAATGGACTAGTAATGAGTAAGAAACATGGTGGAGAGTGGTAAGAGGAAGAATATGGTGGTGGGCAATAGTCTAACCACGGGGGAAGAAAACTGTAAAAAAAATAATACACCAACTGCCACAACGAGAGAGTTAGATATCGGTACAGTGAGACTCTTTAGGAAGAATGATATAATTATGAGTGATTGTAACACTTAATTCTTGATTATAATTATATTGACTTTAGATTTTTAATTACTTGAACTAAGTAAAATTCTTGTCTCTTTTTCTTTAAATTTTATTTCTATTTATTTTGCATAATTTCTCTTATATCTGGTTGACTATATCTTGTGTCAACAAAAATATTTTATACAAAGGATATTTGCAACTTAAGTGATCACCATGAAATGTTTTTACCGCAAAAGTTAATGACGTCCCTATTTTGGTCCGAATATAGAGTTAAGACTTACATATGGTACATTTTGATTCATCCATATAATAATTTAATTAAATATTTTATGTTATTTTCAGTATACATATTTTTAAATTGAAATAATTGTAATTTATTTATTAAAAAAAAACCTAAAATACAATTTCTAACATTAAAATTTAAGAGTGCACGCATGTTGAATTTTCGGATTTTGGGTGTAAAAATTGATACCGAACCTGGCCGTTTAGAATTTTGGTTTCGGATTTTGGATTTAATCGAATCGGGTCTGGTCAGATATCGGGTATTTATGGGTCAGATTTTGGGTTTGGGCCTACAGTAGGCCTTGTTCACAGAATTTTAAAAATGGCATTTTTTGTTAATTTATTTGTTCTTTTAACGGTTCTTTTACCAAAATAACGAGAGGAAATTCTAAAAGGACAAATTGATTTCTTTGTTTTTGTTAAACATGACAAGTTGTTTTCCCTAAAAAAAACTTGATAAGTTGTTCATTTTTTTAATACAATTTAATGTGAATTATGAAACAATATTACAAAAACTTGATTTTAATTCACGCAACAAGGTAGCAAACTAGATATTATTAAAAAAAACAGAAAAAGCTAACTAGATACAGTTAGAAAATTAGAAAATCTATAATGTCCATAAGTCCAAAAGTCCAAATTAAAATCACAGTCCATAAAAACTTTTAAATGTCCATAAAACTTGTAAATATCCATAAAACACAAGGCAATATAGTCTAAAGTTCAAAAATAAACATTATAAAGACATAATCTTCTTTCTTATCCTTAAAATGTAGTTGCGTTTTGCGCGGTTATGTAATAATACAAAATTATATATATTTAAAGAGCTTTTGTATATTTATTTGGTTTATTATAACTTTTTCAAAAAAAAAAAAAATAATAATTTGAGTGAGGAATATATGCATTTTGAAATTCGTAGATTTTGTTTAATGATGTGATTGTGTAATTCACCTGAAATTTTATATAGAATAAATAATATTTTTGCCTCCCGAATTATGACCACTTTATGATTGTGTCACCCAAATGATTCATGATGTTAAAAATTCCCTCGAACTATACACATTACTCAAATATGAGACTTCTATTAGATTTCGTCCTACGTGGCTAACAGATTGATGATGTGGCATTTTTTCGGTTGATGTGGTAATACCATGTGTAAAATAATTAACAATTTTGCCTATCGAACTTTGAACACTATCAAATTGTGCCATTTTTATTAAAATTAATTTAAAATCTAAATACAATCTAATTTCATTTTGATTTTGATTAAAATCTAAATACAATCTAATTTCATGTTGATTAAATTTGAAATTTTTGTGATTTTTATTTAGATTTTTCATTAAATGAATGGTATTTTTTTAGTTTTTAAAATACATGTGTTCCATTTTTTTAATTTAAAATATGTTATTTATTTTTTTAGGAATTAATTTTTTCCTAATTTTTTCATTAATTTTAAAATATTTAAAAATTAAAAAATGGACAAATTGGAGGTTACCACGTGTCCCGTGGAGTTAGTTTTAACAGTTGACTTAACGACAAAGAGTTAAGTGCAAGAAAATCCACTATTTAAGTAGTTTTACAATCAAAATTTTTACATGGATATTTAACTCAAGGAACTGTAACTATTTGAGTAGTTTTGCTACCATTATTCATATATGAAATAATATATTCTAAAAATAATTTTTTTATGAAAAGTAACAAATTGGTATCCTATCATTGTAAGAAACCAAAATATTACTTTATGTATATAATTGAAAAAATTCCTATTTTATTAGTAGGTTGATTGAGATTATAATATCTATGCACTTATATAAAGAAGAGCTATAAGGAGGTGAAGTAACTTCGTAGAATAATTTATATATGATTTATCTGTTTTATCATAATTTGTGATTTTTTCTAATTTTTTTATTTAACAATTTAAAAAATTTATATAGTCTCACATGGTTTACAAACTATTTTGATGTTATACTTTTATGCTATATATTACAAACCATTGATTTGTTATATGTCAGAATATTAATATTTTTTTCTTATATAGGTGATTGATTTAACTCAATCTTGCAAAAGTTTTTTTTTTAGTTATTAGTATTTAACATATTATTTATATTTATATATGAGGTATATACTTATATAAATAGGAGCTATAGGGAGGTGATGTGGCTTTCTAAAATCATCTATATATAATTTATCTATTTTCTTATAATGTTTGATTTTTTCAAAATTTTTTATTTAACAAACAGATTAATTAACCTAAAAAAAATCATTTTAGTCTCACATGGTTTATAAACAATTGTGGGTGTTATACTTTTAAACTATAAATAAAGTAAACTTCATTGACTTTATTAATAATTTATCCAAATATTAGTATTTGTTTCCTTATACGGTGATTGATTTAACTTAATATTGTTCAATAGTTATATTTTTTTACGTTCATCAAATTTATATTAATATTTAATTTTGTAATATATTTTTATATCATTTAATTTTTTTTATATATTTATATAAAAGAGAGCTATAGGGAAGCTGGTGTGACTTCCTAGAATCATCTATATATGATTTATCTATTTTCATATAATTTGTAATTTAAAAAAAAATTATTTCACAAAAGAATTAATTAACACTTGAAAAAAAAAATCATTTAGTCTCACATGGTTTACAAACAATTATGGGTGTTATACTTTTAAGTTATAGAAAAAGTAAACTTCATCCACTTTGATTTGTAATTTGTTCAAATATTAGTTATTTTTTTTCTTATATGTTAATTAATTTAACTCAATCTTGCCCAATAATTATATAATAATATTTAACATATTATTTATATATTTAATTTTGTAGTATATATTTTTATATCATTTAAATTTGTAAATTATATATTATATATTGAAAAAAATGACAAATATATAGTGTAACAAAAATGTATATATATATATATATGATAATATAACAAAAATGTATATATACTAGGTATAAGCAACGAGCAATGCACATTTATTTAGTTTTATTTAGATGCAATTATATAATATAATTTCGATATTTTTGTATATTGAAATTATTTTTCAATTATTATATTTATTGTATCAATATTTTTTCTTTCCTTTAGTTATATTAAAAAAATATTTTGAAATATATATATATTTATATATATATGAAATTTTCTAAACAATTCGTGCAGTTTTATTGCCTAGTGCTTATATAAAGCTAAGTACAACAAATGTGAGGTGGCAAGCTAAATGGGCTACTTTTCTAATTCTTTCTCTTTTCAATTTTTCACCATTATCTATTTTTCTTTATTATTATTTGATTTTACATAGATTTTAGGGAATTTACTTATTTGGTACCTTATGTTTTTGTAAAGTATCATTTTGGTACTTTTTATTTTCAATAATGCTTATATGGTACCATGTATTTTAAAATTATATATATTTGATATCCTAGACTCAGATTTAATAGATAAAATTTTGTCAATATGATCAAACTGTCATCAGTTATATGTAATTAAATAATTAAATTTAAATTTGGAACTTACATAATTGACGGCAGTTTAATTAAATTAGTAAAATTTTATTAATTAAATTTGAGTTTAGGATACCAAATATGTACGATTTTAAAATACAGGATACCATATGATCATTATTGAAAACAAATGGTACCAAAATGATAATTTACAAAAACACAGGATACCAATCGGTTACCTGCCCTAGATTTTAATAACAATCTATGATAAAAGATCTCCAAAACCGTAATTGTTCTCTTTCTTTTCATAATTTTTTTAAATAATAATAATTAATTATTTAAATGCCCTAAAACATGAAACAACTTACTAACTAACTTAAGAAATCGTAATTGTTGGCTTTTTTTAAAAAAGATAAATAAAAAACAGAAAAAAAAAGTTTGATTCTATAATTCAAATAGTTTATTTTTGTTTTCATTTATTACATTACTAGAAAACAAAGTAGCGCTTAAGTATAAGAATTTTACAATTATATATATTTAAAGAATTTTATATTTGTTTAATGATGTGTTTGATAAATAAAATAGTATATTAATATTTTAGTGTTTATTATATTTATTGTTTAAATTAAAATATAATAAAAATGGTTGTTTATTAATCAATGCTAAAATAATCAATTGAGAAAGCTAAATAAATAAGAAAATATGAGATATATTGGAAAGATTGATCATATTAATTCTTAGCTCCCTTTAACCCAATTTTTATACAAGTCTATAGGTTTATAGATAATTATTACCAATTTTCATTGTTTAAATAAATTGTCTATTTATTTAAATAAATCTATAGTTTGCTTGGGAGGATGTTTGTCAAAGCAAGTATAAAGGAGGATTGGGTATTCGAAATTTTGATCTATGAAATATAGCAGCCTTAGGAAAATATGTATGGGATATTGCAGCCAATAAGGAGAATCTATGGGTTAAATGGATCAACTCAGTTTATCTTAAGGAAGATTATTGGTGGGATTATGAGGCCTCCTTACAAGCTAGCTGGTATTGGAAGAAGATTGTAGCTATGAAAAATAGATTGAAAGAAATCTTCTCTTATCATTTCTTTATCTCAAAGCAGTATAATCTTAAAGAAGTTTATGATAAGCTGAAGGGAAGCTTAATGAGTGGAAACTTGGCTTGGACTAGGTATATTTGGACTGCTTATTTGGTGCCCAAGCATGCTTTTATAACTTGGTTAGCTTACCTGAATAAACTGAAAACAAAAGCTAGACTTCACCATATTGGAGTTGCTAGTGATTCAATCTGTTTAATATGTGGTAATGCACAGGAAGATGGGGTTCACCTATTTTTCTCTTGTTGTTATTGCAGGAGATGTATCACTGAGATTAAACTTTGGCAGGGTTGGTCTTCTAAATCTGAAAGCTTGCATGGTCTTCTGCGTTGGCTAAGTAGAGGGAAGGGCATATCTCGATTTCGGAGGGGGATTTTTGTAGCTAGCGTAGCTGCTGCTGTCTACCATATATGGAGAGTGCGTAATTCAGCTTTTTGGGATGGGAAAGTTATTAGCCTTGATTGTATAGTCAGTTGTATCAAAAGAGATATTAAAGCTAGAGGTCAAATGATATTACATAACATAATTAATATGTTGGATAGGATTTGGTTTGGGGAATTAAATGTATAGTCAGTGTTTAGTCTGGTTTGGTGCCCATGTTGGGTTGCTGTTGATGTACAGTTTTTGATGATGTAGTTGGTGTTTGATTAATGAAATTTCTTACTTACAAAAAAAAAATGTCTATTTATTATGAGTGTAAAATTAAAATAATGAGAAAAAGAAAGTTTACTGCCTAGCTTAAGGGCATAATAAACTAAACTATAGGCCGCTTTATAAATAAAGTCACTGACATAAGAAAGAGATACCTTGAATATTTTGTATAACTTAAGTACTTTCATGATAAATAGTAATTTATATAATAAATTAGGATAATACAATAATAACTTAATAAAGCTATATAAATGAATAGAAATAAAGTATAACAAAAGTAAATGTCAAACAAATAAAAAAATATAGTAAAATAATTGGTGAGTTCAAAAAGATTTGTCAATCTTATTACCAAAAGAAAAATCTTAGTTATAATAAAATATTAAATGATTGAAAATTTATTATTTTCTCAAAATTAAAAATACAACCTTAAAATGAATAAATTCTCACTTGACTAATTAGCCTTATAAGGTTATAAAATAAAATTTGATAGAACCTCCAGTACTTATATTTTATGTGTCCTAAATCTAAATAATCATGCTCATAACATTGGACGATAAGAAATATATTCTCATCCCATCAATTAAGATGAACATGTAAAACCTATTCTCATAACAATAATAATCAAATACTACATGAATGAAGCAAAAACTCAGTAAAATTGTTGAGATGTGTTTTATTTCATTTCATCATTGCAATACAACGATTCTAATGCTCTTTTTGTCTTATTAAGAGAGAGACATATACATTTCACATAATATACTATTTGCATCATATTTAAAAAATAAACACTTGAAAGTGAAACACTCTCTTCTATACTACTGTTCCTCTCCACTTCAACTCTAAACAAAGGTTCCTTCGCAAAGCTTTGCCTTCGCCACCACCTCCACCTTTCTGCCTCCGCAAAGCCTTTCTCTTCACCTCTGTAAAGCACCAGTTGAGTTAGAACCTTGTTTAATTCTGTTGAACTTATGAAGAGTGTGCATGTGAATCTAGTTTATCTTTAGTCTTAAATGTTAATGATAATATATAGATATATTTATATATATATATTTGTATCTTCTATCATCAGGACAATCATAATGAAACAACAATAAAAAGTGGTGAAGACCTTGTTCCAGAAAGTAGAAACAACAATGGAATACACAATCATGGTCAATGAATATACATATTGTGTGAAAAGTGGTGATATGTTCAGCAATGGAACAGGTCTTCGAAGTACCTTGTTTTCGAACATTTCCTTGGAACAATAATGGAAGTGGTGATCGTGAATATATACACATAGTTTTTCTTTATCGATCTAGAGAGAGAAAGAGATTAGCAAACTTATGTAACTTATATATATTTTTTAGCATCATAAACTTGTTGTGATTATACAGTTATAAAAAAATAAAAAATAAAAAAAAAGTGAATTTGAATTTAAAATATAGTTATAGAAAGATTTAAAATAAATTAATATCACATATATATATATATAAATTCATATAAATTATTTTTTAGCATTACACAACTTATTATATATAGTTATATGCGGTTGATTTGTGAATTTGAATTCAAAATATATAGTTATAGAAAGATTTAAAATAAATTAACATTATATATATAAGTAAATTCATATAAATTCTATTAAGTTTTTTTTTTTAAATTAGACACTTTAGATTTTTCTCTTTTAATTATTAACTAATAATCATAAATTTGAAACAGAATAATTAAAAAATGTGAAAATATGAAGAGTGCTTTGAAGTAATTTTAGAGTGCCACATCACTTTCTTGGAGCTCTCCTTTATAAAAATATATAGAAATATGTTTTTATTTTTTTATCATAAATTTTTAAAAGAAGAATAAAAAATGAGAAAATAAATAGAGTGATTTAGAGCAATTTTAGAGTGTCACATCACCTCCTTGGAGCTCTAATAATTTTCAATAGTGATATTAAAATTTAAAATAGAAGTTATCTTATCAAATAATATATTTGACTTTTTCTTTGATTATTAATTAATAATTATAAATACTTTTTTTGTTAAATTCTCTTAAAGTTTTTTTTAGAAATTTTTTTATGTATTTTTTATTCTTTTTTTGTTTAATTATTAATTGTTATCTCTGTTTTCCACCCGTAACACGTGGCATGACCCAATGGGTCCGTGGGCCATCTTAAAGAGGTCCGGGCCCATCTCGAGCCTAATGAACAGGGAAGGAAGAAACCCTGATAGCCCAATCATCATCGAGCCCAACAACGTTCGATGGGCGCGAGCCCGACGAAGGAACTGGGACTAAGATGCAGGCTCGACTCATCTCCCCGGTCCCGACCAACCTACATCCTCCGGGATGCCAACTAAGGTGGCAGACTAATCAATCGATGAAGATAGACCTTATCAAGAATCCAAGGGAGATACTCAGTCTCACGATGTCAATCTTGGCAAATGAACCCGAGTCCTGGTGAACGAACCAGGACTCCGATAAGTGAACCGGGACATTAGTAAACGAACCTAGATCATACGTCCAAATAGGGTAAACCTGATCTTCCCTGATGCTAACATGTCCCCGAGAAATCTGGAAGATGGTCTCCTCAACTAACCTATAGAAGAGGGTACGCACGGAACGTACACTGCTCTTAGGAAACAATACTGCTACTACACTGACAAATCATGTCCTTGGGATCCCCTTAGAAGCCCACGTAGACCAGTCCAAGATAACATACAATGGGTAGCTGGAAGGCTTGGTCATGCCTAAGCCGACCCAATGGGCCCATATTAACTACATTTTATTATATAATATTCTTTGTATTATGAATCCATTAGCGAGCAAACCGTTATTACATCCCTTTTGGGCCCGAATTAGTTCGGCCCAAGCGCACTATGCTTGACTGCCTATAAAAGGGCCAGTTGTGCACTGTAGCAGGGATCCCAGATGCGGGTGACTACGATGAAGCCTATTACGAGGAAGATTGTAACACCCTAGATAGCCAAGACCGTTACACTGTGTGTTTATAAAGGTGCAAGACTTGCTAATCAAGTCATTTAATTAGAAACATGCTATTGAAACTACAGTTGAACTAGGGTTAAAAGATTTTGGTCTCAACAGTTATATTTCTTATAATCAAACATTTTCTTTTACATGGGATCCCAGAAGTAGTAAAGTTATAAGACAGTTTACAAAATTTCGGAATTAAAATACAGTTACTAGCCACTCTAAGGCAAAATAGACAATTAGGCTTTTCTCGTCCTGTTCCACTTCTCGGTCGTGGCGGCCGATCAGCTGGTTATGCACATTCAGTCATGAAGCTCTCCATCTCAAGATCGGTCCAACTTGCCCTTGCCTTTACCTGCACCACATAGCCCCCGTGAGCCAAGGCCCAGCAAGAAAACACAATACAGAGCATAATCATCAAGCAAACAACTAGATAACTCATACAATATAAACATGTACTCAATAGTCCAAACATTCATGTTATTCAAGTATTCAGCATACCAAGTACATCATTTCATATCAATGATCAATTCACATATGATAACTAGGGTTAACGCCCTTAGGCCGCACCCTTTATTTATCCCACTGAATTCGGCCCGCTTAAACCAAGCTCAGTGAATATTAAGTTGTCCTCAGCTACCAGTGGCCGAGCCGCGCCCTGTGCGCAAGTATTATTTACGGCACCCTTAGGCCGTTTATCACATGTCCCATGGCATAATACCATGTATGACATCATACAGATATAGGGAACTCTTAGTCCCATCACAAACACATAGCCGGGTGCAGTTTTCTTACCTTTAGATTTCGATAGCTTTGTTCAATTCGATCCTCAAGCACGATCCCGTCTGAACCCTGGCGTACTCCTAGCTAGGTCACAAGTTAGAACCAACTCCAAACCTCAATTCCAAAACCTAGCCTCGGGACCAATCCCGAGCCCTCGGGAAGCCCTAATTCTACCAAACGGGGTGGTGGAATCAAACCCCGAGCCCCCTGGCAAAAATTCTAAGAAATAACCCAAAAACCCCTTTCTGGGAATAGGGTAGCGCTACAGCACTACAAGCAGAGCCATCAGGCACCCATATACCCAAGGCTAGCGCTGTAGCGCCCTAAGGCTTGCGCTACAACGCTAGTCACAGCCAGGCACTACCCAGTTTTCTCCTCTTCGAATTTCCTCAAGCCAAACCTTTCAAAAACTCAACCAAACCTCAACCAAACTTCAAAACAAGCCTCCCAACATCATCAACTCACCCCAAACAACCTAACCACAAGTAATTCAATCACATGCACCCCAAAACACAACATCCACCATGGCTGAACCTAGAGCTCAAAAACTCAGCAAAACAACAGAAATCACAAAGCCTAAAGCTAGAGTTTCTTACCTTTCATGGATGAGCTCAGCCTAGGTTGTCTTCCACACTTGCTTAGCCTTCACCTCCTCAAACCCTTAGGTTTAATTCCCTAGAATTCCCATAGAAACTCTTCTTAGAAAACCAATTCAACACCAAAACCAAGAACTGAATATTAACCTCAAAACCTTACCTCAAATGATGAACAACTTCAGCTAATTCCCCAACCTGATCAAGATCCCAAGTACACAGTCTTAGCCTAAAGCTCCTCTTAATTTTAGCTCCAAATTTCAAGATAATTGATGAAGAAATGCCCAAACCGTGCAAGAGAGAAGACTCCTGCTTTTTCCCTTCTTTCTTTTACCTTCTTTTCTTTCTTTTCCTTTTTCTTTTCTTCAGCCCTCTACAACTTTCTACATAATCCACTAAGGCAAAAAAGCCAAAACAGCACTTATTTGATTATAAACACCAAAAGATCATATTGCCCTCCCGCTTATAACTAAGCTTTTATACATCTTAAGGGCATTTTAGTCATTACACCCAATTCCCGTTAATTCCTCGAATGCCTCTAATATTTACCACTCTCTTCCAGACACCTAACTAATCACCAATTATATTCCTCAATATCAAAATAGACTTCAATATATTCTCTAAATTCCCAGAAATACCCCCAGACTCGCCCCGAGCCGAGTATAAATCCCCGCTGTGACTTTTTCGCTGAATCGCTTACTAGGATCGCCTCGAGTCACAGATTACAAATATATCCACATAATAATGTGGTCTCAACAATTTTGTCACAATTATTTACATTTATGCCCTCAATCGGCTAAAATTACGAATATGCTCTTCTAACCTAATCAGGGCCTACATGCATACTAATACACATAGTCATGCATCACAGATATTCAAATAATCATATAACATGCTTTTAATCATTAAATCACATATAATCCAGTTATGCCCTCCCAGCACACCAATCAAGGCCCTTAAGCCTTATTAGTAAATTTGGGTCGTTACAACTATCCCATCCTAATGAGAATTTCGTCCTCAAAATTTACCTGAATAATTCGGGATATAGATCCCGCATCGCTGACTCAATCTCCCAAGTCGCCTCCTCAACCCTATTATTCCTCCGCAGCATTTTAACAAGAGGAATTGTCTTATTCCGTAGTACTTTGTCCTTCCGATCCAAGATCTGAACCGGTTGCTCTTCATAAGCTAAATATGTCTGCAACTCTAAGTCTTCATACCTCAACACATGTGTCGCATCAGAGACGTACTTCCGGAGCATGGAGACATGGAATACGTCATGGACTCCTGACAGTGATGGTGGCAAGGCTAACCTGTAAGCCACCTGACCGATCCTTTCTAGGATCTCAAAAGGTCTGATGAACCTAGGGCTTAGCTTGCCCTTCTTTCCGAACCTCCTCACCCATCGCAATGGTGAAACTCAGAGAAATACGTGGTCCCCAACCTGAAACTCCACGTCCCTACGCCTGGGATCAGTGTAGCTTTTCTGTCTGCTTTGTGAGGCGAGCATTCTAGCTCGGATCTTCTCTATAGCTTCATTTGTCCTCTGAACCATATCTGGCCCCAAATACTTCCTCTTACCCATCTCATCCCAATAAATGGGTGATCTACACTTCCTTCCATATAACATCTCGTAGGGAGCCACTCCAATCGTTGATTGGTAACTATTGTTATATGAAAATTTAATCAACGGGAGATACTTACTCCATGATCCCTCAAAGTCGATCACACACGCTTTGACCATATCCTCCAACACCTGAATCATCCTCTCAGACTGTCCATCAGTCTGAGGATGAAAGACTGTGCTGAACTTTAACTGAGTTCCCATAGCCTTTCGCAAACTACCCCAAAACTTGGAGGTAAAGATAGGATCCCAGTCTGACACTATAGACGTAGGAACCCCATGGAGGCATACGATCTCCCTCACATACAGCTCTGCATACTGATCCACAGTATTTGTCGACCTCACTGGAAGAAAATGGGCTGACTTGGTGTATCTGTCCACTATCACCCACACCGAGTCATGAAGCCCTACTGTTCTGGGTAAACCTCCCACAAAATCCATCGTAATATCCTCCCATTTCCACTCGGGAATACCCAAAGGCTGAAGCAACCCTGCTGGTCGCTGATGCTCAGCTTTCACCTGCTTACAGGTTAAACATCTGGCTACGTACTCCACCACATCCTTCTTCATCCCGGGCCACCAATATATCGTATGTAGATCCTGGTACATGTAACGACCCACTAATCTAGACTATTTGGACCATTAACGAAACTATACATAAAATCCTTAAAAGAACTTACATTTGTGAAAATACCATAATTTTATTAAGTAACTTAACAAAATAAGAGTTACTTACAAAGTAAATACCAAAAAGGATATGGGATCCCATTGTCTTTAAAACAAAAACATAATTTAAAATAATAAGACATTACATAATTAGTGCGGAAAATACATGTAAAAAGACATAAAGCCGAAACTACATCCTCGAATCGAATAATGCTCGGCCCCTTGACTCCATTCATCATCGATACACATCCTCCAAGCGTCACGAATCTTTCCACCTCTAAAGCTTATTTCCTGCACATAAACAGAAAGGAATGAGCCTAATGCCCAGCAAGGAAAAACCTAACACATAGTCATAAACATAAACATAATTTCATAATAACGTAAAGACATATCATAACACATAATTCACTTATTATAATGGCCATTATTACTTGGGGTCCCATAGACTAAACAAGCTTATGCCCATGAGATTAGTGGGGTCCTACCAGCTAAATAGGCATATGCCCACAATCTTTTTGGGGTCTTGTTAGTCAAATAGGGCATAAGCCCAAGCCTACAACAAACACATGCATAACAAATTCATAACATATCATAACATAACACATAAGATAACATAAACATAAACATATAGATTCTAGCCTATTTTCCTTACCAAAGTTACCGGGATAAAATGGACTAAGTTGGGACTTTTTGGAACACTCCTAAAACCATAATGAACAAGAGTGAGTCTAAAGAAAGGAGATGAAAAGAAAGAGAATAGGAAGACTAAACCTTTAAAAGAAAATATTCTTACCACAACTTAAGTGCTTAAGAACTTGGATTCCCTAACCAAAATAAGAATGAGGTTAGGAAATTGAGTAGAAGACTAAGAAAGGAAACATAATACAGAAAGGAACTAGAGTTTTGGTTACCTCAAAGATTTGCAAGATCAATCTAACCTCCACCGAAATACTATAGAACTCACTTCCCAAAGTGTTTGATAAGCTTATGATGTTTAAGCTTATAGTTTTTCCCCAAACCAGGTGTTTACACTCTCACACTCACTTAACACTAGCAGCTTCTGAACTTAGAGCAAATGGTGAATAATGGCTGGGTACTAGGTCCTATTTATAGAGTTTGGGAATGAAAATATCTTGATTTTACTTGAATAAAAATAATGGCTTTTTAGGTGAAAATCATTTGAATAATCGTTCAGCAGAGGCTGAAGACTCGTTCAAAAGATGCTGGACTGTTGAAGGAGTTTGAATGGCTGAAAGGAAATGAATTCAAAAACATTTGAAAACATACTGGAGGAGGCGATATATCGCCCCCTGTAGGCGATATATCGCCTGGGCCAGTATGCCCGAGGCGACCGTGCATCGTTTCGTGTTTTCCGTATTTACGTGCTGCGATATATCGCCCCCTATAGCTGCGATATATCGGCACATGCTGAATAATTAAACACGAAATTACACATTTTTAGCTAAGTTTGAATGGAGTAAACAGCCTTGACTAAGCCCTCAACGTATTCAAAGCTGCTGACTGACCCTATAACATTCAAACTTTACCCTTATTTAATTTAATCCTCCAAAATACTTAATCCTTAATTACCATTCATAACATGTGCTTAAAATCCTATTGGTTGATGTCTAAACCTTATAATATAATAAATATAATCCTTAATATCAGTCACATTAATCAAACCTTAGGTTATACTTAATATTCTTAAACTATAGGTTAAACTTAGAAAATCTATAAGTACTACTATGAGTGTCCAAATAATTCCCGGTCTGAACCAAAAATCCATAGTAACAAAGATAACACTAAACATACTATAATACTACTAAACAATTAGCTAAGTAAAGTTCTTGGACTCTACAGTACATCTTCGTGGTACCCGAATGAAGTGAGTACGGCATTGTATGTGACTCATCCAGTATCTCTCGTTTGATCCCCTCATCAGCTGGAACACAAATCTGTCCCTGATACCGAAGCAAACCAACCTCAGAAATGGAAAAGCCCTTAGCTATTCCCGCTAAGACATTCTCTCTAACCTCCTATAACTGAGTGTCTACCGATTGCCTTTCTTTAATCCGCTCTAGCAGGGTCGGCTGCAGAGTAATATTGGCCAACCGGCCCACCACCAATTCTATCCCCGCTCTGACCATCTCATCAGCTAACTCTCTTGAGATCTGGGTGGAACTATATAACTGACCTGGGCCTCTCCGGGTCAATGCATCTGCCACTACATTGGCTTTCCCCGGATGGTAAAGAATATCACAATCGTAGTCTTTCACCAACTCCAGCCAATGTCTTTGTCTCATGTTTAGGTCCTTCTGTGTAAAGAAATACTTCAGACTCTTGTTGTCGGTGTATATCTTACACTTCGCCCCATACAGATAATGTCGCCAAAACTTCAGTGCGAATACCACCGCTGCTAGCTCTAAATCATGGGTAGGATACCGTTGCTCATACTCCTTTAGCTGTCGTGACACATAAGCTATGACCTTCTCGTTCTGCATCAACACACAGCCTAAACCCAACCTCGACGCATCGCAGTAGATAACAAACTTCCCTTCCCCCGAAAGAAGACTTAACACAGGTGCAATAATAATTCGTCTCTTTAGTTCTTGGAAACTGTTCTCACACTTGTCTGACCAGATGAACTTCAAATTCTTCCGTGTTAATTCTGTCATCAGTGTCGCTTTCTTCGAGAAGCCTTCCACAAACCGTCTGTAGTAACCCGCTAGACCAAGAAAACTCCGCACCTCCGAGGCGTTCCTTGGCCTCAGCCAATCCCTAACTGCCTCCACCTTAGATGGATCCACCTTGATCCCATCTGCACCCACAATATGTCCAAGGAATGTCACTTCTGGTAACCAAAATTCACATTTCTTAAACTTGGCGTACAGCTGATGCTCCCTCAATCTCTGCAGAACCTGTTGAAGATGAATCTCTTGCTCTGCCTCTAAATTGGAGTACACTAAGATGTCGTCGATGATGACAATAACAAACTGATCCAGAAAGTCCTTGAACACTCTGTTCATTAGGTCCATAAAGGCTGCTGAGGCATTGGTCAAACCAAATGACATGACCAGAAACTCATAGTCCCCGTACCTCGTTCGGAAGACCGTCTTCGGTATGTCCTCATCCTTGATCCTCAGCTGGTGATAACCAGATTGAAGATCAATCTTCGAGAACACCGTCTTACCCTGCAGCTGATCGAACAAGTCGTCAATCCTTGGTAGGGGGTACTTATTCTTGATAGTCAACTTATTCAATTCCCTGTAGTCTATACACATTCTCAAAGTCCTGTCCTTCTTCTTCACAAACAAAACTGGAGCACCCCATGGCGAGTAACTAGGCCTGATGAACCCCAAATCCAGAAGCTCATGCAACTGTATCTTCAATTCTTTCAGTTCTGTCGGTGCCATCCTATACGGTGCCCTCGCCACTGGCTCTGTCCCTGGCGCCAACTAAATGACAAACTGAATCTCCCTACATGGCAGCAACCCAGGTAAGTCCTCAGGAAACACATCCAAGAACAACCAAACCAATCTGGTCTCTCCCGGTCCTGTTGGCGAAACCCTGGTGGTATCCACCACACTAGCTAGGAAACCTATACATCCTCCCTGTAATAGGTCCCTAGCTCTCAATGCTAAAATTCTGGGTATATGGGGTCCATGCACCGCTCCCACAAAGACAAAGGGATCCTCGCCCTCCGGCTCAAAGGTCACCATCTTCTTCCTGCAGTCAATAGTAGCTCCATATCTAACCAGCCAATCCATACCTAAAATCATATCAAAGTCCTCCATACTCAACTCAATCAAGTCTACTGACAATTCCCTACCATCTACCAACACTGGCAATGCTTTAATCCACCTCCTAGAAACTACCAGTTCTCCTGTAGGCAAAATAGTCCTAAACCCTGAAGTACAATACTCACTAGGTCTGCACAATCTATCAATCACCTTACTAGAAACAAACAAATGTGTAGCACTAGAATCTATCAATACAGTAAAAGGAGAGCCAGTGCTAGAAAGCTGACCTGTCACTACCAAGGGACTAGCCTCGGCCTCTGCCCGCGTCAAGGTGAACACTCGAGCTGGAGTCAAGCTGTCCACCTTCCCCGCATCTCCCTTCTTCACTGTCGGGCAATCTTTCTTGAGGTGTCCCACCACCCCGCACACGTAACAGGCCTTAGTCCGACACTCGCCCGGATGGCGTCTTCTGCACCTCGTGCACTCAGGATAGGTCCTCCATGAATCACTGCCTCCCTGACGACCACCCTAAGTACCTTGACCTCTCCTATCAGGACCAGGAGCGGTCGACGCATCAGGGGTCTTCCTCTTCAAATCACTGGGGCCTTTGCCCCTGCCAGAAATAGAATATGGAGGCACCGCCTTGCGGCCCTCCCGTCTTGCTGCACTCTCCCTCCATATCTTATTTTCCGCCTCCTCAGCAGTAAAAGCATTCTCTACAGCCTGGGCATAAGTTGTCCCTCCAAGAACTGTTGTAATCCTCACATCTCAGGCTATCATAGCATTAAGCCCTCTAATAAATCTGTCATGCCTAGCTGCATCAGTAGGCACAAGGTCGGGTGCGAACTTCGCAAGTCTGTCAAACTTTAGGGTATATTTTGTAATTGTCATGCTACCATGAACCAGCCCCACGAACTCATTTACCTTCACTGCCCTGATGGAAACATTGTAGTACTTCTGACTGAATAGATCCTTGAATCCTTCCGAAGTCAAAGCGGTAACATCTATGGTCTGTGATGCCACTTCCCACCAGATTCGGGCATCCTCTCTCAACATATATGTGGCACAGGCCACTCTTTCATATCCCTCTACCCTCATAAAATCCAGGATGGTAGTAATCATGGTCATCCACTGTTCAGCCTTCAGTGGATCAGGTCCTCCCTCAAAGATCGGGGGCTGCTGTTTCCTGAACTGCTCGTACAACGACTCCCATCTATTCCCAACCTCTACTGGATGTACAACTGGTACCACTACAGGTGGCACAATAGGGGCAGCACTCCCTGATGGAGCTTACTGCCGCAGAATTCGAATCTTTTCATCCTGGCTCTGTAGCCATGCTTGCATGTCTGCCATAAACTGCTGCCAGTTCTCAGGGACTGGCGGAGGGGTCTGGCCCTGGTCATCATCTCTAGTCTCAGACCTAGTGCCGGCTAGTCGTGTAGATTTTCTTGGACGCATAATCATCCAAGTCAATCTGCAATTAACAACTCGGCAGTTAGACTATGATGACAGGGTAATAATTCTTCCATGATCCACCGTTAGAACCCCAAACATTCACAAACAATCAAAATATAACAGTTCATCCAATTATCCAAATATTTTCATTCACATGTATAGCACTGCTGATAAGCACGCCTCAATATCATCATGCAATAGTCAAGGGCCAGGCCCTATCAGTACCTCATGCTCCCTATTAATCAAGCAGATATCAACAGTCATATTCCATTCTATTCATTTAAGCATATAATCACATATACACAATTACCAAACCCTTAGTCGAGTTTGTCTTTCACGGCGAATGTACATGTCCAGCTAGGCTTCAGGAACCCTTAAACCTAGGATGCTCTGATACCAAGTTGTAACGCCCTGGATAGCCAAGACTGTTACACTGTGTGTTTATAAAGGTGGTAGACTTGCTAATCAAGTCATTTAATTAGAAACGTGCTACTGAAACTACAGATGAACTAGGGTTAGAAGATTTTGGTCTCAAAAGTTACATTTCTTATAATCAAACATTTTCTTTTACATGGGATCCCAAAAGTAGTAAAGTTATAAGATAGTGTACAGAATTTCGGGATTAAAATGCAATTACTAGCCACTCTAAGGAAAAACATACATTTAGGCTTTTCTCGTCCTGTTCCACTCCTCAGCCGTGGTGGCCGATCAATTGATTATGTACATTTAGCCGCAAAGCTCTCCATCTCAGGACCGGTCCAACTTGCCCTTACCTCTACCTGCACCACGTAGCACCCATGAGCCAAGGCCCAACAAGAAAACACAATAACAGAGCATAATCATCAAGCAAACGACCAGATAACTCATACAGTATAAACATGTACTCAACAGTCCAAACATTCATGTTATTCAAGTATTCAGCATACCAAGTACATCATTTCATATCAATAATCAATTCACATATGATAACCAGGGTTAACGCCCTTAGGTCGCACCCTCTATTTATCCCACTGACTCCAGCCCGCTTAAACCGAGCTCAGTGAATATTAATCTGTCCTCAGCTACCAGTGGCCGAGCCGCACCCTGTGTGCAAGTATTATTTATGACACCCTTAGGCCGTTTATCACATGTCCCACGGCATAATACCATCTATGACATCATACAGATATAGGGAACTCTTAGTCCCATCACAAACACATAATCGGGTGCAGTTTTCTTACCTTTAGATTTCGATAGCTTTGTTCAATTCGATCCTTAAGCACGACCCCGTCTGAGCCCTAGTGTACACCTAGCCACGGTCACAAGTTAGAACCAACTCCAAACCTCAATTCCAAAACCTAGCCTCGGGACCAATCCCGAGCCCTCGGGAAGCCCTAATTCCACAAAACGGGGTGATGGAATCAAACCCCGAGCCCCGGGGCAAAAAGCCTTAGAAATAACCCAAAAACCCCTTTATGGGAACAGGGTAGCGCTACAGCGCCCTAAAGTGGGCGCTACAGCGCTACAAGCAGAGCCATCAGGCTCCCAGATACCCATGCCTAGCGCTGTAGCACCCTAAGGCTAGCGCTGTAGCACCCTAAGGCTAGCGCTAAAGCACTAGCCACAGCTAAGCACTACCCAGTTTTCTCCTCTTCGAATTTCCTCAAGCCAAACCTTTCTAAAACTCAACCAAACCTCAAACAAACTTCAAAACAAGCCTCCCAACATCATCAACTCACCCCAACACAACCTAACCACAAGTAATTCAATCACATGCACCCCAAAACACAACATCCACCATGGCTGAACCTAGAGCTCAGAAACACACCAAAACAACAGAAATCATAAAGCCTAAAGCTAGAGTTTCTTACATTTGATGGATGAGCTCAGCCTAGGTTGTCTTCTACACTTGCTTAGCCTTCACCTCCTCAAACCCTTAGGTTTAATTCCCTAGATTTCCCATAGAAACTCTGCTTAGAAAACCAATTCAACACCAAAACCAAGAACTGAATATTAACCTCAAAACCTTACCTCAAATGATGAACAACCTCAGCTAATTCCCCAACCTGATCAAGCTCCCAAGTACACAATCCTAGCCTAAAGCTCCTCTTAATTTTAGCTCCAAATTTCCAGAGAATTGATGAAGAAATGCCTAAACCGTGCAAGAGAGAAGACTCATGTTTTTCCCTTCTTTCCTTTTCCTTCTTTTCTTTCTTTTCCTTTTTCTTTTCTTCAGCCCTCTACAACTTTCTACATAATCCACTAACGCAATAAAGCCAAAACAACACTTATCTGATTCTAAACACCAAAAGACCATATTGCCCTCCCTCTTATAACTAAGCTTTTATACATCTTAAGGGCATTTTAGTCATTACACCAAATTCCCGCTAATTCCTTGAATGCCTCTAATATTTACCACTCACTTCCCGACACCTAACTAATCACCAATTATATTCCTCAATATCAAAATAGACTTCAATATATTCTCTAAATTCCCAGAAATACCCCCAGACTCGCCCCGAGCCGAGTATAAATCCCCGCTGTGACTTTTTCGCTTAATCGCTTACTAGGATCGCCTCGAGTCACAGATTACAAATATATCCACATAATAATGTGGTCTCAACAATTTTGTCACAATTATTTACATTTATGCCCTCAACCGGCTAAAATTACGAATATGCTCTTCTAACCTAATCAGGGCCTACATGCATACTAATACACATAGTCATGCATCACAGATATTCAAATAATCATATAACATGCTTTTAATCATTAAATCACATATAATCCAGTTATGCCCTCCCGGCACACTAATCAAGGCCCTTAAGCCTTATTAGAAAATTTGGGTCGTTACAAAGATGAAGGGGAATATGAGGATCATGAGGCTGAAAACCCCGGTGATCCTGACGAGAAAGACACGAATCCTGGATAGGAGGATCTGGCGAATCCGCAGGTGATCCGCCTGAGACAACAGGTCCTAGATCAAGAAGCCAAGATAGCTGAACAAAAAGAGGCTACCCGCCAAATACAAGAGTCCCTCCTGGCTCTTCAAGCCTTCATTGTTTCCCAAGGATTGGCAGCCAATCCTTCAACCGTTCCACCTCCAGGATTGTAGTTGCCTGTCCCTTCTATCAGGACTAACGTACCCAACAACGCTAGCCCTATTCCTCCTCCGGGACCATATCCTGGAGCCGTCCTGTCGAATCCTGCTCATGAGAAAGGAAAACCCAAAATGGCCGATCCTGTGGGAAAAAAAAACCCCCAGAAGAAAGCTCATTCCGTTCCAAAAACTGGGGCTAACCTAGGGAAATTCCCTAGGAAAGAATGGATGAATCCTGTCCCAGGACGAGATCATCCGAACGATCCTCAGGGGAAGTGCTCACAGGGTATTAAGCCTCAAAACGTCCCTAGACAGGATGAATGAGAATGAATCTTTTATCCCAGCGCCTCCATGAACAAGGATCACGGAGGGCATAAACGTGAAGAAGAACCAGAAGCCGTCAATTTGGGAAATGATACTTTCTGAGTAGACTTGCGTGATGGCCTTAACGCTCGAAAAGAACGGGCCCGCAAGGAAAAGATTCACCCTCGAGGAGGCAACTTGAGGAATAACCTCAATGACAGGAGGAACGAAAGAGTCCCCCTGGACGATGGAATGGCCAGATAGTTCATGGAACAGTTGGTCACTCTTAAGAAAGTCATGGACTGCTTGGTCCGGAAGCAAAAAGGTGGAGGTTTCAATTCCGAAGAAGAGGAAAAGGAGCCATGCGCCAAGCACATACTGGATGTCCTACTACCAAAGGGATTCAAGATGCTAGACCTACCTGCCTATACCGGGAACGCAGACCCCAGAGATCACATGTCCCGCTACAATCACCTGATGACTGTAGCTTACGTCTGCGACAACGGCAAGTGCCTATGTTTCTCGATCACTCTGGCTGGACCCGCAAAAGAGTGGTGGAAAAGACTTAAGCCGAGATCAGTCCAATCTTGGTCTGGATTGCAGTCGACATTCCTTAAGCAGTTCATGGCTGCCATGAAGCTGGACATGCAAGTCAGTGCGCTGGCTAATGTCAAACAACATCCCATGGAAACCCTCACGACTTAGATCTTGTGCTTCACAGAGGAAGCCTCAAAAACTAAGGTGGATGAGGGACAACACCTGGTGGCTGTAACGCCCTGGATAGCCAAGACCGTTACACTGTGTGTTTATAAAGTGCCAGACTTGCTAATCAAGTCAATTAATAGAAAGCGTGTCATCGAAACTGTAAAGGAACTAGGGTCTAAAATGTTTTGGTCTCAAAAGCCACATTTTCATTAAGAAACATTATTTGTTTACACGGGATCCCAAAAATACAACTTTAGAGATCGTTTACAAAAGTTATAAGATTCAGATACAATAACCAGCCATACTAAGGCTAAACAAGCAGTTAGGTAATCCCTGTCCTGATCCACTCCTCGACCATGGTGATCGAACAGCTGGCTATGTACATTTAGCCCCGCAGCCCTCCAACTCAGGATTGGTCCAGCTTGCCTTTGCCTTTACCTACACCACGTAGCACCCGTGAGCCAAGACCCATCAAGAAAACACAACAACAGAGCATAAACAACCAACAGACAAATCAATATCTCGTATTGCATCACATAATCTCAACCACATAACCATTTAGTATAGCCTAGTATACTACATGCCAAACATATCAATTCATAGCATACATCACTGCACAAATGATAACTAGGGCTAGCGCTCACAGGTTGCTCCCTTCGTTATCCCACTGACTCCGGCCCGCTTAAACTGAGCTCAGTGAATGTTAAGTTGTCCTTGGCTACCAGTGGTCAAGCCGCGCCCTATGCGCAAGTATTATGTACGACACTCTTAGGCTGCTTTTACATGTCCCATGGCGTAATACCATCATTGACACGATACAATTCTCGGGAGCACTTAGTCCCATCACAAACATATAATCGGGTGCAGTTTTCTTACCTTTCAATTCACTAGCTTTGATTCCTCGACTCCTTGAGCACGATCCCCCTCGAGCCCTAGCGCTCACCTAAACACAATCATGGACCAGAGTCATCATCAATCCTCAAGTTCAAAACTTAGCCCCGGGGCCAATCCCGAGCCCCCGGGAAGTCCTAGTTCCACCAAACAAGGTGGTGGAATCAAACCCCAAACCCTTGGTCAAAAACCCTTGCAAATAACCCTAAAATCCCTTTTTGAAAACAGGGTAGCGCTACAGCGCTCATGGGAGGGTGCTACAGCGCTACAAACAGAAGCCAAAATCCCCTCAGCAACATGGCCTAGCGCTACAGCGCCCAAAGGCTAGCGCTGTAGTGCTAGTCACAGACATACTAGCTTCAGTTTTCTCTTCTTGCGATTTCCTCGAATCAACCTCAACCAAAACTCTTCCAAATCTTCCCCAACCTCAAAAACAACCTTATGACCATACTCTACACATCCCAAGCACCCCAAATACCTAGAACTCAAGCACATGCATCCATAAACTCAGAATTCACCATAGCCACTCCTAAACACTTAAACTCAGCAGAAACCAATTGAACAGCAAAGTTAAAGTTTAGAATTTATACATTTGATAGGATTTCGACCACAAGCTGTATCTAGACCTCCTTGGCTTGCTTTTCCTTAACCTTTGCCCTGAATTTCCCCAAAGTTCCCCATCAAACTCAACTTATACACCATAGTTCAGAAACCAAACCAGCAACTAAAGAAATTACAGAACCTTACCTCAAGTGATGGCCTAACCTTGCTAAACCCTTGTCAAATCCTCAATCTTAGCTCAGTATCCTTGTGGCTTAATTGAACTAGCTCTCCTCTGAATTTTACTTCAAGAAGAATGGAGAAAAGTGGTAAGAGAACCACAAACCGACTCAAAGGAAAACCACTATGTTTTTCCTTCCTTTCTTTTCCTTTCATTTTCCTTCTTTTTCAGACTTCTACATTTCTCTACACTTCCCACTAACATTAAGCCTCAGCATAACTATTCCTTACATGCCAAATGACCCTAATGCCCTCCCCTTTATTTCTAATTCTTTAGTCTACTTAAGGGCATTTTAGTCATTTTACCCAATTCCCGCTAACTCCTCGAGTGTCTCTAATATTTCCCGCTTAATTCCCGATACCTAATTAACCACCAATAATATTCCTCAATGTCAAAATAGACTCCAGTATATTCGCTAAATTCCCATTTATACCCCTAAGCTCACCCCGAGCCGGATATAAATCCCCGCCATGACTTTTTCGCTACTTTGCTCACTAGAATCGTCTCGAGCCACAGATCTCAGATATATCCACATAATAATGTGGTCTCGACAATTATCACATATATCAATACAGTTATGCCCATAATGGCCAAAATTACGATTATGCCCTTCTAACCTAATCAGGGCCTACATGCATACTAATACACATAGTCATGCATCTCAAATACCCAAATAGTCATATAACATGCTTTAACTCATAATCATGCATCTTAATAATTAAAATCACACATAATTCCCATTATGCCCTCCAGGCACTCTAATCAAGGCCCTCAAGCCTTATTAGCAAATTTGGGCTGTTACAGTGGCTCTCCAATCCAGGATTAGAGCTGGATCCCTTCTCTGGGACGACATGCAGCAATCCTTGAAGAGTTCATCAGAAGGGCACAAGGTTTCATCAACTGGGAGGAGGCCCGAATCCAAGCCTTTAGGTGGGAGCCAGCAACCCAGTCGACCGCTCAAACCTTCCCCGGATACGGAGTGCATTACCCGACACCCCCAGCGGCGTCCAAATCCGCTGGCACCCTTGGAATACCATTCATGACCCTAACAGTCTATGGGCCCACTTCAACAAGGTACGCTCCGGATCCGTTAACCCCATTTTTTGGGTACGGAGTGGCACCCACCAGGTACAGTGCCACTCCCGGCAGTGCCCAACTGCCTTAAGCCGGAGGAACTGAGGCAAGCATAAACCCCTTCCGGGGAAAGAGATCAGGTAAGAGCCAGAACCGACCCGAGCCATAAAATAAGGGAAAAAAGGTTTACGAGCCTCAATACACGAAATATACCAACTTGGTGGACACCCGGGAAAATATCTACCTGGCGACGGGCAACGTAGTCCATTACCGGAAGCTAGCCCCCATGTTTAAAGGGGGAAAGAATTCAGGGGACATCAAAAAAAGGTGCGCTTACCACAAGGATGTGGGTCACATGATCGAAGAATGCTGTCAGCTAAAGGATGAGATCAAGAACCTGATCAAACTGGGGAATCTCCACCTATGGGTCAGGATGCCAACAAGGTTCCGGGACTGCCAGTAGTTCCTGGACAACCTATGGCCCTGAGTTCACCTGGATTGTATCGGCCTCCTCAGGGAAGGTACGCTATGGGTTTGGAAGCACAGGCTCCCCAGGAGGCCCCAATAGTGCAAGCACCTGGACTCGGAATGCCATATCCTCCCGGAATCGTGCCTCTGCGAGTAGATGGTCACATGGCCACCATATCAGGAGGCTCGCATCTGGGAGGTTTATCCCAGAATGATCAGAAATGATACCTTAGCAAACTCAATCACAACCATGAGGTATGCGCCTTGGTCCAAACTCCAGCCCAGCGCCCGAAGTTGATGAATCTGCCCATCACGTTCACGGAAGAGGATGCCCAGAACATTCATTTCCCGCATCATGACCCCTTGTTCAGTGATGCCCAGATCGCCAACAAAAGGGTATCCCGAGTGTTGGTGGATGATGGGAGCTCCATCAACGTACTGTTCAAGTTGGTATTAACAGCAATTTGATTGACAAAGGTAGATCTGGCCTCATGCCCAACGCGGATCTACGACTTCAATGGGGATTCATTGCTCCCGATGGGTAAGATCCATTTACCCGTGACGTTGGGGAACGAGGTTCAGGGCTCATTCAAATATTACACTTTCGTAGTGGTAGACTGCCCCACTGCGTACAACGTAATTTTTGGTCATCCTACTTTAGTCGATTTCGGCGCCATCACCTCCATCTGCATCTTTGCATGAAGTTACCATGCGATAACAGAGGAGTGGGAACTATGTGGAGAGATAAATAAAGCGCCCAAAAGTGCTTTCATGACTCCACTCGACCAATCTACATGGTCTACGAAGAGCCTCTTGAAGAGGAAAACGCTGATCCAATCCCACCACAACAGCCAGCACGGAGGGTGGTCTAGGAGAAGGATGAATTGGATCTGCGGATAGAAGCAGATAGGACATTAGAACCCATGGAGGAGGTGGAAGAGGTGCGCATCAATGACAGCGACCCGACCAAAGTAATTCGAGTTAGAATAAACCTAAACTCGGAGGTCAGGGCTGCCATAATTGTCCGGGTGAAAGAGAATCAAGAGGTCCTGGCCTGGTCTTATTCAGATATGGTCGGGATCGATCTCAACATCGTATGTCACGCCCTGAACATTGATGTAAATGCAAATCCCGTCCGGCAGAAGTAAAGAACCCTAGGGGCAGACAGGGCAGAAGCCCTCAAGTTAAAAGTCGAGAAGTTTTCCTCGGTCAACTTAATTCGAGAGGCCTTGTATCCCGTTTGGCTGGCTAATCTGGTGTTGGTACCAAATCCGAACAGGACGTGGAGGACTTGCATCGACTTCACTGATCTTAACAAGGCATGCCTGAAAGATTGCTTCCCTCTGCCCCGGATTGACCAGATGGTGGATGCTACATCCGGGCATGAGTTGTTAAGTTTCATGGATGCCTACTCCATCAACAACCAAATATCAATGCATGTAGCAGACTAGGAACACATCAGCTTCCAGACGGACAAAGGTGTATACTGCTACATCGTCATCCCCTTCAGGCTTAAGAACGCCAGGGCCACCTATCAAAGGCCGGTCAATAGGATGTTCTGGAATCAACTGGGGAAGAACATGGAAGTCTATATAGACGACATTTTGGTCAAGTCCAAGACCTCGGCTGAACATTCGGATGACCTGGCAGAAGCATTTACCATCGTCCAAAAATATGGGATGAAGCTGAACCCCAAAAAGTGCACCTTTCGCGTGGCATTCGGGAAATTTCTGGGCTTCATAGTAAGCTCAAGGGGAATAGAAGCCAACCCGGACAAGATCAGAGCATTGATCAAGATACCTTCGACACGGAAGCACAAAAACGTTCAAAGCTTGATGGGAAGAATAGCAGCATTGAGCCGCTTCGTCTCGAAGTCCACATACAAGTGCATCCTATTCTTCAATATACTTTGCAGAAGCTAGAGGTTTGAATGGACGATCGAGTTTGAAGAGGCCTTCCAGAAATTAAAAGAACATTTGGACCATGCGCTAATCTTGTCGAAACCAGTGGATGGGGAGCCATTGTACCTATATTTGGCACTGTTGGAACATGCGATCAGTGCCGCTTTAGTGTGAGAAAAGGGAAAGGTCCAACTCTTTGTCTATTGCGTAAGTAAAAGGTTGCTGGGCATCGAGTCCAGATACTCATTAATCGAGAAGCTAACATTTTACTTATTGACCGCCTCCAGGAAGTTGAGACCTTACTTTCAGGCCCATGCCATTAAGGTACTGGCGAACCATCCCCTACGACAAGTACTATAGAAACACAAATCATCAGGTAGACTCTTTGTAATGCCCCACGTCACTATGGCTGCTTCCTGGAATGACATCTGGCCCTGTAAACAAACGCGAGTCTTTTCAGTGTGCTTTGTCCTCACTCGAACACTTCCTAGGACAACTTCCCAGGAGGTCACCCATCATGAGACTACTCCAAGTCAAGCACGCTTAACTTTGGGGTTATCAAGTGATGGGCTACCGAAAAGAATATGCATCTTGTTGGCATAGGTAGTACCCATCAATCCATTTAAGCCTTCTTCAACTGTGTAGTCCCATACCTACACAGTCTAAGAATCATCACACTTGACCTTCCCCGGCGATGTGGGATTGCATAACTTTTACCTAGTCTTTCCCTCTGCGGATCATGAGATTTTGAATGTCACAATCACCCCCCTCAGGGGCCCGACGTCCTCGTCGGCCACATTTTTGGCTGGGTCAAGGCTCTGATACCATTTGTAATGCCCCACATCACTATGGCTGCTTCCTGGAATGACGACTAGCCCTACAAACCAACATGAGTCTTTCGATCGTGCTTTGTCCTCACTCGGATGCTTCTTGGGAAAACTACCCAAGATGTCACCCATCATGAGATTACTCCAGGTCAAACATGCTTAACTTTGGAGTTCTTAAGTAATGGGTTACCGAAAAGAAGATGCATCTGTCCATCACTTGAGAACTCCAAAGTTAAGTGTGCTTGACTTGGACAAAGCATGCTGGAAAGACTCGTGTTGGTTTGTAGGGCCATTCGTCATTCTAGGAAGCAACCATAGTGACATGGGGCATTACAAATGGTATCAGAGCCTTGACCCAGCCAGAAGTGTGGCTGACGTGGACATCGGACCCCTAAGGGGGAGGGTGATTGTGACAGTCAGAATCCCATGATCCGTAGGGGGAAAGATCAGGTAAAAGCTGTGCAATCCCATCGCTTGGGGAAGGTCAAGTATGATGATTCTAAGACTATGTAGGTATGGGACTACACAGTTGAAGAGGGCTTAAATGGATTGATGAGTACTACCTATGCCAACAAGATTCATATTTTTTCGTAGTCCATCACTTGAGAACTTAAAAGTTAAGCTTGCTTGACTTGGAGTAGTCTCACGATGGGTGACCTCCTGGGAAGTTTTCCCTGGAAGCGTTCAAGTGAGGACAAAGCACGCTGGAAAGACTCATGTTGGTTTGCAGGGCTAGTCGTCATTCCAGGAAGCAGCCATATTAACGTGTGGCGTTACACTCTTGAAGTGGGTCATGGAGCTAAGCCAGTTTGACATAAAATATGTCCCCAGGATTTCAATCAAGGGACAGACTCTGGCTGACTTCATCTTAGAATGCACTGGGATAACCGAAGATGAAGAGCCTGCCGACCTCGTACTACCCCTGTGGAAAATCTTCGTAGATAAAGCCTTAAATGAAAATGGGGTCGAGGCCGAGATCATCTTAATATCCTCTCAAGGTCATCTGTTACAAAGTGCCCTACGCTTTCAGTTCGAAGCATCAAACAATGAAGCTGCACACGAGGCCATGCTTGCCGGACTATGCCTAGCCTGGGAGGTAGGAGTATCAAATATAGAAGTCCACAGCGACTCCCAATTGGTGGTCAGACAAATTTTGAGGGAGTACCAAATGAAGGGGGAAAATGGCCCCTACGTGACACGAACCTGAGAGTTACTCCAATCTTTCAAGAAATACTTCATTCGTCAGATCCCCAGGGAACAGAATGTGTTTGCAGACACATTGGAAAAACTGACCACAGATGTTGGTGCGAAACTCTCCAGAGTTGGTCCGATCGACCATATTCCCGTGCCTAGTATTCAAGCCCCCATAACCTTCAATGCCAGTGATTAGTCCTGGATGGATCCTCTCATCCATCACTTAACCACTGGGGAATTGCCCATGGATAGGGCTGCTGCTAGGAAACTTCAGTGCCAGGCTCCCAGATACATCATGATGGATGACAAACTCTATCGCATGGGGTTGTTCATGCCCTATCTTCAATGCGTATCTGAGACATAATTGAGTGCAATAATGCACGAATTTCATGAAAGTTTTTGCGGAAATCACACAGCCGGACTAAGCTTGTCCAAGAAAATCCTAAGGCAAGGATATTTCTTGCCAACGATGAAGAAGGGTTGTGTTGATTACCCCCGCAAATGTGAACAGTGCCAAAGGTACGCGAAGATCCCATGAGCCCCACCAACAGAAATAACCTTGATGACCAGTCTCTGGCCTTTTGCGGTATAGGGAATCAATTTAGTAGGATCGCTCCCGACTGGAAAGAGTGGAGTGAAATACGCCATTGTAGCTGTCGAGTATTACACCAAGTGGGTTGAGGCGAAACCAATGAGCACCACCACCTCCAAAAAGGCCCTAGACTTCATCATCAACAACATTGTTTGCCGATACAGCCACCCTCACAAAATTGTGTCCGACAACGGGAAGCAATTTGATAGTGTCCACGTCACTGACTTCTGTGAAAGACATGGCATCATCAAAAGCTTCTCCGTAGTGAAAAGGCCTCAAGAAAACGGGAAAATAGAGGCTGTGAACAAGATTCTAAAGAGGATATTAAAGAAAAAGCTACAAGCTTGCAACAACAAATGGCCAGAAGAGTTGCTCGGCGTCCTATGGGCCTACCGGACCATAGAAAGAACGTCAACCGGACATACTCCCTATTCAATGGTGTACGGATGTGAAGAGGTCATCCCAATAGAAACGGCAGTCCTGTCTCATAGACAAGACACATATGATACCATACAGAACCACACCTTACTCTAAGAATCCTTAGAACTCATTGAAGAGATTCGGGAAGAGTCAAAGGTGCAGCTGACGATGTACCAGGGAAAGATCGCCAGACACTTTAACTCTAAAGTTAAGAGTCAGAGGTTCGAAATTGGCGATCTAGTCCTTAGAAGAGTCTTCCTTGTAACTCAAGATCTAGGAGTGGGGGTTCTAGGGCCAAACTGGGAAGGACCCTATGAAATCCAAAATGAAATATGTTCGGGAACGTATCGCTTAAGGCGACTAGACGGAACGGAGGTCCCAAGGGCCTGGAATGCAGAACACCTCCGCTGGTACTATCAGTAGTCGAGAGGATCTAATTCTTGACCTTCTTAACATTTTTTATTTTTAGCAATGTACGCCCCAGGGCGATTTCTTGTTTAATGAAAATGGTGTATACGAAACATCATAAGAATTTTGTAAGGAAAGAAAAAGTTCACGTCCGTCTTCATTTTTTTTACACAAACAAGTGACCTAACACTACACTCTTCGGTCACTTGGGGGTATGAATAAAGACAAAACAAGATGTAAAGCTAAGAGCTTAGTCGTGATCCAGACTCGTATAGACTGGGGGTGTAAAACCCAACTCCCAACAAAATAGGATGCAAGGCTCAAAGCCCAGTCCTAACCTGGACATACACGATCCGGGGGTTCAAAACCCAACAGGAAACAAGGCTCAAAGCCCAGTCCTAACCCAGACCTATATGGTCCAGGGGTTCGAAACCCAACACCTAAAAATTGGTCCAGACCTAATGTGGTCCCAAATAACCAAATCCCTATTCATGTTTTCCTTCAAATGACCTAGAACCATTGAAACGTGAGTCTTAGGTTTAAGTTGTTTACAATTAAGTTGTATTGATAAGTCCAAAACGATCTAGGCCGTCAAGACCCAAACGTGGGTCTTAGGACAAGCTAAATACCTTCTACATTATTTCCCCTAATGATCCTGGCCGTTGGAACTAGGACCCAACATTCGACCCAGATTCATGCAGAGTGATAAAACACTTAGTGAATTTTGAGGAAATTAGATGAATGTAAAATGGAAATCATTGTGCAGAAAATAAAACCAATATAACAAAACAGATAAATAAATATTGTCTTAGACGCATCTGCATCAATAAATATGATTATTACAAAACCAGAAAAGATAAGAGAAGCCACAATCAAAATACAAAGGCTCAGGCTTGGGCTTCATGTTGATCCGGGGCGTTTGGAGCATTTTCTTTGGCTTTGAACTCAGCCCTCTTCGCAGCAAGATCCGGATAGAGGATGAGGTTCATGTCCTTGTCTTTGAGCCAGACAAAATAAATGGCCTCGTTGAAAGTGATCGCTAAAATTTCGTCGTCTTGCTTCTTCTCCAAACGAGCCTCCTCGCTCCGCTTCATCTCCAACTATACTATGGCCTCCAAATCTTGGTTCCAGGACCCAAGGTTTGCCACCTTTTCTCGCTCCAAGAAAAGTTGGGCCTCAGTCGCCTCCAGAAGTGCTTTGGTCGAAGCCTCCGAACCGCAGACGCGAGATAGCTCCACCTCCAGATCATCTGCCAACTTCTTATGTTCGACGTCTTTCTTGGACAAGGATTCCTCGTGTTGAGCCCGAACCCTAGCAGCCTCCTCATGCTCAGTCGTAATTCGGGCAGCCTCTTTATCCAGGGCCTCTCGGGCAACTTCTCCCTGGTTAACGGCCCCCTCCAGCTCCATCTAAGTCATCTCCAACTTCACCGCCATTTCTACCACCATCTCCGCGTTCCTATGGGCCAACAAGGTATCTTGGAATAAGTCAAAGTTAGAAAATCCTCAAGAAATAATGATGATGGAAGAAAAGAAAAAACAAATATGTTATTTACCATGGTGGCCTGATGACGAATGGCCTGAGAGACGAATAGGGCATCTTGGCTGGCCAAGGTAACGTACCGCCTCAGCTGGAGGGTGGACATGGTAATCGCCACTTGGGCCAACAAATCTGCAGCCAACAGAGTCGTGTCCTGGCCCAGTTTAGACTGAAACCCGATCTCGGCTACTAATCGATCCACAATGGTTTGGGGAGCATTGAACACCTCCAGACGATTGGAAAAATCCACCTTTGACCGGATGAGTAAAGCCCAGGCCACTTCGTCCCGTTGGTCCCGACCTTCATCCCAAGACCGGGACACCACCTTCATCCTCTCTTCCTGGAGGATCAAGTCCCCTTCCTCGGGAAGGGCTGGATTGACAGGAAGCCTGGGCGCATCCGAAAGTTGCTGCGTATCGACCAGGCTCTCCCTAGAGGAATGCTCCTCGGCCAAGGCAAGATCCTTGGTCTTGGCTCTCTTGGCCCGCTTCGGGGACTCTCCAACAACCTAGTCCGTTGCCCTCTTCTCCGCCCTTCCACCTTTAGAGGGTTCATGTTCCAACTTAATAACCTGGAGAGGAGCAAATTGGGGCTGACTTTGTCCAATAGGTGTCGTCGAAATAGAGCCCGCTGTCAGAACTCTCTTGGGATCCTCTAGGAATGGCTTTGAGTCCCCAAGGAGCAGCTTTGTGATATTTTTTCGGGACGGTCCCTCGGCAGCCTTCTTCGCCAAAGCCTTGGCTGCGATCATCTCCTTCATCTTGGCCACTAGATCGGACATCTTCGAATCAACTGAAATGGGAATAAACACAACCGATCAGTGGTGCAAATGAATAGGTACCACAAAAAAAAAAAAAAAATAGAAAAAATAAGCACGTCTAAGTCCTCCGGGACAAACCCTTATTTATATACTAAGCCTGACTTAACTCCTGTAATGACCCAACTACTCTAGACTTTTGGACCATTAACGAAACTATACATACAAATCCTTAGTAAAACTTACATTTGCGAAAATACCATAACTTTATTAGGAAACTTGTAAAAATAAGAGTTACTTACATAAAATGCCAAGTAGGATATGGGATCCCATTGTATTAGGAAACTTGTAAAAATAAGAGTTACTTACATAAAATGCCAAGTAGGATATGGGATCCCATTGTCTTTAAAAACAAAACACAATTTAAAATAAAAAGGAGTTACATAACAAGTGCGGAAAATACATGTAAAACCATAAAAAAACAAGACTACATCCTCGAAAATCGTACTCTCGACTCCTCGAATCCATTCATCACCGATACACATTCCCCAAGCATCCACGAATCTTACCACCACTATAGCTATTTTCCTGCACATATAAACAAAAAGGAATGAGCCTAATGCCCAACAAGGAAAATCTACCACATAGTTCATATACATAAATTTCACAAGAAACATAAAAAAACATAACAATTACACTTATTTCATACACATACTATAATGGCCATTATTACTTGGGGTCCCATAGACTAAACAAGTCATATGCCCATGAGATTAGTGGGGTCCTACTAGCTAAGCAGGTCATATGCCCATAGTCTATTTGGGGTCTTGTTAGTCATATGGGTCATATGCCCAAGCCTACAAACATACATATCATAACACTTATCATAACATAAGAAACATAAGATAACATATAAAACATATAACATATGAATTTCTATCCTATTTTCCTTACCAAAGTTACCGAGATAAGAGGACAGTGTTGGGACTTTGGAACACTCCTAATAACCATTAAGAAAAGGTGAGTCTATAGAAGAAAAAGAGAAATGAAAGGAATGGAAGGACTAAACTTTGGAGAAACATACTTACCAAAAACTTATGTGCAAGTTCTTAGATTTCCTAACCAAAATAAGAATAAGGTTAGAAGGCTGGTAGAAGATTATGAGAACTTAAAGAAAATAAAATGAATGAACTAGAGTGTGGAAATACCTTGAAGACTTGTAAGACCAATCTAAACTTCGAACCGAAATACTATGAAACCTTACTTCCCCAAGTGTTTGATAAGCTTATGATTTCCCCACCCAAGTGTTTAACTCTCACACTCTCCTAGCAACTTGCAGCCTCTGAACTTAGAGTAAAAGGTGAATAATGGCTGGGTACTAGGTCCTATTTATAGAGTTTAGGAATGAAAGGATCTTAATTTTACTTGAATAAAAATAATAGCTTTTTAGGTGAAAATAATTTGAATTGTTGTTCAGCAGAGGCTGAAGACTCGTTCAAAAAGGTGCTGGACTTATCAAGAGGTTGAATGGCTGAATGGAAAAAAAATTCAAAAACTTTCAAAATAAGCTGAAGGAGGCGATATATCGCCCCCTGTAGGCGATATATTGCCTGGGCCAGTATGCCCGAGGCAGTCGTGCATCGTTTCGTGTTTTCCGTATCTACGTGCTGCGATATATCGCCCCCTATAGCTGCGATATATCGGCATTCGCTGATTATTTAAACACGAAATTACACATTTTTAGCTAAATTTGAATGGAGTAAACAGCCTTGACTAAGCCCTTAAACGTATTCAAAGCTGTTGACTGACCTTAGAGCATTCAAACTTTACCCTTATTAAATTTAATCCTCAAAATACTTAATCCTTAATCACCCATTCATAACATGTGCTTAAATCCTATTGGTTCTTATCTAAACCTTATAATATAATAAATATTATCATTAATATCAGTCATATTAATCAAACCTTAGGTTAAAATTAATATTCTTAAACTATAGGTTAAACTTAGAAAATCTACAAGTACTACTATGAGTGTCCATATAAATCCCGGTCTGAACTAAAAATCCCTAGTTATAAAGATAATACTATAAATACTATAATACTACTATCTAACTAGTTAAGTAAAGTTCTTGGACTCTACAACTCCCCTAGTGCGAAAGCATAAACTCGATCCCCCATGTCATCTGGGTCTAAAATACTACTGTATTGAAGGAACCAAGATGAATGCATGAGGGACAATAGATCCACGAAAATGGGGCAAGGAAGCCCCACGTTGCTAACGGTCTCGGATAGACAATGATGGCACTGTTGCATATTCCTAGCTAAGTCTTCAAGATGAGGGGCATAAGTAAAAATCAAAGGCGTTTTACCTTGCCCCGAAATACTAGCCCCGGGAGTTCCACCGTTTGGCTGCCTCCCTTCAAGAAGGGTGGCCAGTTCTTTGGATGCGACCCTCTTCGCTTGATGGGCCTGTTCTTCATTCTTCTTCTCCGCGCTCCCCGGGCTGTGACCTCCACTGCCTCGATGTGAATGAGGGCTAGCTCCTCCCTCAAGGCCGGATCCCTTTTGCATTGTAGCCCCCAAAAAATGGGGGCATCTATCGATTGGTGGGAAGCAATCAACTTGACCAAATGAAGGTTATCCGTGGTCACGAAGCCCACCACCTCCAATTCCTCGGCGCTGAGAGTTGCATAGAATTTCTTGCGGTTCAGGATGGATTTGGTGAGCTAAGTCTGGGCATACGAACCTGTTTTCCATGAATTTGAGTGTGCAGTAAACAAAACTAAGGAGCTAAGTGAGCAAGAAAGAAAAGTGACTTACCCACGTGCTGGAAGTCCAGCACCAATATGGGGTTCTTCACTAGGAGGAACTCGGATGTCACAAACCAATAATGGCTGACATCCGGGGGGTGCTTCCAAGTGTTGAATGAAGCCGGACTGACACCATGGGATTTCATTCTGTAAAACTCGTCCTGCATCTTGTCCTTAGATTTATGTTGTGACTCTAGCTTTAAAAAATACAGCACCTCAGTGGGGGTAGGCGTCGGGATCACCTTCGATGCGCAGAATATGTACCATCCTACGAGCAACTTGTACGCTTGGGGAAGAAGATGGAAAGGCATGATCCCCACGAATTTAAGGAACCGTGCGAAGTAATCATGGAGCGGAAAAGTATCCCCCGCACTGATGTGGCCTATGCTCCAAGCCCCGAACTCGCCCACACTGGTATGGACCTTCTCCTCCTTCTGGGCCATTCGGTTGTAAAAAAGCCTCGGTGTTGACTCCACTCCCAGATGTTTCTCCAAAGCATCCAACATCCGGTAGTTCTGAAACTCATTCTTCTCCCCGTCTATTTCCCATGTATTTCCAGTGGGAAGTCTGCGCCCTTCCAAGACTATGGGGCTCGATTGAACGGCATCCTCCGGATGAAGAGTGATACCACGACTCATGATCAAGGACCTGGAAGTGACAAAGAAAACAAAAACCAAGCAGTTAGCACCAAAACCGAAGAAAATTGGTTGAGGTACGGGGGTTCTCCTAAAAAATGCTTGGAGAGGTCCCCTCCAGACCCAGATCTGGGATCAATAAAGATCCCTAGACCTTCAGTCAAGAACAAAAGATTTTCTAACTCATCCATAACAGTCTAGAGGTATCTGAATTGGTCCGGGACAACAAGACTAATAGGAGTTATCACCTAGAAAATCTATGGTTCATGCTTACCACGATCTTATTCAGAACCACCCTACACGGCGGTCACAACTCTAATATTTTTATGGTCGCAGGAATAATGTGACAATAAAAACAACTAAAAAGGAACAAAAAGATGAGAAAAATGACTAGAAAACTTACTGAGGGATATCAGACTTGAAATTCGTAGAGTCTCAAGTGACAACGTCGACAAAATCTTAGTCTTGAACCTGAGAAGATGATGCAACAGTTCGTTGGCACTCCTAGATGTGTAAATCGGGACAAAGTTCTTTGTTGGCTTAGTAGGAAGAGGCCTAGTCGGAAACAAATGAACACGAAGGTGAATTAAGCGCCGGAGAATCTTGTCGGCAAAATGGGACATAAAAAACTTTCCTTTCTGCTCTGAATATATGAAATGTGTAAAGTTTGGATATGAGTTTGTCGAGGTATTTATAGGGTAGAAATCCATTATTTGATCCAATGATCCACAGTGGGGATCCCAAGATTATCCCCATCCAATGGTCTCGGATGATGCAGAGGCTTTAATTGGCCTAGGCAAACACTAAATTGTGGATTCGTCAATCCAAAATCCGCACCTGCCTCATCCAACGGTCCATGTTGAAAATCTCAAGGATATCCCCATCCAACGGTTCCAGATGGTGCAGAAGCATTAAACATTCCACTTGAGTACCCAATAAATCTTTTTCATGCAGACAGGACATCTCGAGAATTGTGCTGACACCCATTGGTCACCTCGGCAATCAAAAGATTCTTTTCAGATTTTTAGGCGCGAGTGGTGTAGACGCACCATCAATATGGAGATACGTGTCTAAGACCTTGAGAGTTTGAAAGGACGGAGATCCCCCAAATGGCCCCCAAGGAAATAAACCCGACTTCTGGTAAACAAACCGAGATATTTGAGATTGATTCGGGAGAGTAAGGCAAGTCTCCACCATGCAAACACGGATGAAGACTTGGGGGGTAAATGTTATCCCTGTTTTCCACTCGAAACACGTGGCATGACCCAATGGGTTCGTGGGCCATCTTAAAGAGGTTCGGGCCCATCATGAGCCCAATGAATGGGGAAGGAAGAAACCCTGATAGCCCAACAACGTTTGATGAGCGCGAGCCTAACAAAGGAACCAGGACTAAGATACAGGCCCGACTCATCTCCCAGGTCCCGACCAACCTACATCCTTTGGGATGCCAACTAAGGTGGTAGACTAACCAATTGATGAAGATATACCTTATCAAGAATCGAGGAGAGATACTCAGTGTCACGATGTCCATCTTGGCAAATGAACTCGAGTCCTGGTGAACGAACCAGGACTCCGATAATTGAACCGGAACATTAGTAAACGAACCCTGGCCATACGTCTAGATAGGGTAAACCTGATCTTCCCTGATGCTTACATGTCCAGAAATCCAGAAGATGGTCTCCTCAACTAACCCGCAGAAGAGGGCACGCATGGAACGTACATTGTTCCTAGGAAACAGTACTGCCACTACTCTGACATATCCTGTCCCCAGGATCCCCTTAGAAGCCCACGTGGACCAGTCCAAGCTAACATACAATGGGTAGCTGTAAGGCTTGGCCATGCCTGAGCCGGCCCAATGGGCCTAGATTAGCTACATTTTATTATATAATATTCCTTGTATTATGACTTTATTAGCGAGCAAACTGTTATTACATCCATATTGGGTCCGGATTAGTCTGGCCCAAGCCCACTACGCTTGACTGCCTATAAATAGGGCCAGTTGTGCACTGTAGCAAGGATCATAGATTTTCTCTTGTAAGCAATTACTCTGCTAAAACTTGTAGAAAATTCCATTGTCAAAAGCTCTCTAAAGTCTAATACTATTGACTCGTGGACTAAGGCTCATTAACGCCCCAACCACGTAAAAAACTCAGATTGCTCATCTCTAATTCTTTCTCTACAACTCTTGTTTCTTAATATATTTCTAGTTTCTGAAAAAAAAACTTGGTAAACATTAATTAATAATCACAAATTTTAAAAAGAAGAATAAAAAATGCAATTTTATTATGTTTTTCTATTTTTTTAAAATTAATTAGATATTTTTGTTTATAGATATTTGTATTTTTTTATCATAAATTTAAAATACAATTTAATTATGTTTTTCTATCTTTTTCTTTTTAAATTAATTAGATATTTTTCTTTATAGATATTTTTATTTTTTTTATCAATTTTTTTAAAAGAAGAATAAAAAAATGTGAAAAAATGAGAGAATAGATAGATTGAATTATAGCAATTTTAGAGTGCCACATCAATTCCTTGGAGCTCTCCTCTATATAAATACTAGAAAACATAACCGTGCTTCGCGCAGTCTTTTGTAATTATTAAAAAAATATACATATTTAAAAATAATTTTTGGGAGATTGTAGGGTAGGGATTCATTTCCACCCTACTCGTACAACATATTATTTATATGGACACGTGAGGGAATTTTGACCACAATTTTTTTTCATAATGGTGTTCATTGTATAGCAAACCTCATTCAGGTTTTTGAAAAAATTTAAAAAATCAAAGTGCTGAAAACAAAGTTCAAAATGCTTGTTATACGTGTGTTTTTTTATTTTTTATTATTATTATCATTATTATACGCTTTGCGTGCTTTTTTTATTTATAAAAAGTCTAAATTATGTATAAGAAAATTTATGTTTTGGTCGATTACCCATTTCAATCCTTTATTTTTGCAAATTAACTTTCAGATCTCGTGTTTTGTCAAAAGGTTAAATATACGAATGAATAGATCAATTGTTAAAACATTGTATTTTGGCCGATTACCCGTTTCGACCCTTTATTTTAAAAAATTAACCTTTTGACCATGTATTTATTAAAAAACTTAAATTTTTTTTATAAAAATTAAATTATATATAATTTATGTTTTCTGTAAGGGTTCACACTATTTTGAACCTTGTATTTTAGCCGATTATCCGTTGGGAATTTTATTTCTTAAAAATTAATTTGTGGGCCTCATGTTTTGTCAAAAGGTTAAAAATAGGAATAGATAGATCGGTTATTTGAGCACTATATTTTGCCCGATTACTCGTTTTGACTCTTTATTTTTAAAAATAAAACTTTGGACCATGTATTTATTCAAAGTGTTAAAAATTCTTTATAAAAAATAAATTGTATAATTATATATAATTTATGTTTTCTATAAGGGTTCATACCATTTTTAACTTTGTATTTTAGCCGATTACCCGTTTGGACGCTTTATTTTTTAAAATTAACTCGTGGACCTTGCGTTTTGTCAAAATGTTGATTGACTGTTTGGATACTTTATTGTTAAAAATTAACATTTGGATTCCGTGTTTTCTCAAAATGTTAAAAATACAAATAGATAGATTATTTATTTATATATTTATTATTATTATATATAGATATTTTTAATTGACATCTATTATTATTATTATTAAAATAAAAAAGAGAAAAAAGAGAAAATAGATAGAGTTTTTTCCTTAATTAATTAATAACCATAAATGAGAAAAGTAAAATAAAAAATGAGAAAAGTTAAGGGTTATTTATATTTATAATTTAATTAAACAGTTATTGTAATTAAATATCTAATCAAATTTGAAAATAGGAAAAAAGAAGAAAATAGAAGGGGTACTTTGGAGCAATTTTAGAGTGCCACATCATATAAATATATTATAAAATATACTTGCCTTCACGTATTTTTTTTATAATAATATTAAATATATATATTTAAGGTAATTTTATATTTGTTTGATAAATATTATAATTTGAATTTATACATTTTGTAAATGAACTATATATATTTAACGTAATTCTATATTGTGAGTGAGAAATTTATACCTTTTGTAATTCCTCCATTTTATTAAGGTATGTTCTAATAGTAAAATTGTAATAAAAGTATCTAATTAATCAATTATTTGTTTTTCTCTCCTTTCAAGAAATTAATAGAATGTATAATAGCATTTGAAAAGCAAGAGATGTGGAAAAATTTAGCTAACAAACAAAATTAACGTCAATTATTATAATTATATACTTTTTAATTCATAATATGTTCCTTGTTTCTAAAAAAGATTTTTTGTGCTTCACATCAACCTCCGCATCTTTTGTTGCTGCTGAAATGTCCACTCAATTACAAGCTAGAAAATATTTATTTATTATAGTGAAAACAAATCACAAATCCAAACAATACCATTAATAATATCGTTTTGTCACAAGCTTGAGAAAATATCAAATGAGAGAAAAATACAATTATTAATATTGATAATTGATGATAATAATTATAATATTTTGTACAACTATTCATTTTTGAATAACAAAACATAATAATTATATTATAATAAGAAAATAGATATATAGAGAACCAAAATTCAAAAAATATTAATATTAATACTGGGTTGGCTAATTAAATTCGAAGACACAAATATACTTTTTTCAGTACATATGGTAAACAATATCATACCACCATAATCCACATTCAATTTCTTTTTCTCCCAAAAACGTAAGAAAAATATCAAAATCTATAAATCAACCATAAATAAATATACATATAATGCACAATCAGCGAGTTCTCAATCAGTGAGTTCTCCCTACATTTGTTAGGTGCACAAAACTTACTTGAAAATAATTTTTGAGATATATTGCAGTGTCAACATAGTTTGATATTCGTGTGTGTGGAAATTGCATGGTATACATTGAAATTTATGTACGTGTGTATGATACACGAAAAACTTAAGGAAATGCTAGTACACTTGGAAATGATACTCATAGGATATACACAAACCAATAATTTTAGATATACAATCTCTATATATATACACATATATTCGTGTATATATATATAGAGAGAGAGAGAGAGGGAGAGAGAGAGAGATTTTTACCTTAAAACTGGAATTATTGATTACTATTCTTTTGAGAGCCAAGCCATGAAGCTAAATAGATTATGATATACAAAGACTTAAAGAAATGCTGGTACATTTGGAAAGGATAATAATATGATATACACAAACTTACAATTTTAGATATACATTTTGTATATATACACATATATTCATATATAAAGAGAGATTTAATATCTTGAAATTTGAATTATTGATTATTACTCACTTGAGTAATTGAGAGTCAAGCCATGGAGTTAAATAAATTCTTAATCAAATTAATGTTATGTGTATATATATATAGATATTTTTAATTGTTGAGATATTTTTGTTTTGGTTTTGAATTTGAATTTTTTTTTTATGTTTTAATCCCTCTTTAAATAAATTTTTAATAAAATTAATATTATGTGTGTATATATTGATGTGTACATATATTAATATTTTTAATTGTTAAGATATTTTAGTTTGGAATTTGAAATTTTTAACTTTTTGTTTTTTAGTATTTTTAAAAGTTAGATATTTAAGTATTAATTAATAGCTCTTTATGTATTTTTTTTTATCTATAGACATATGCTATTTTTTAACTACTTTTTTTAAAACGCATATATCTAAAATAAAATAACATTTACGTAAAATACATTACTATATTAATTTATAAAATGCATTTTTTGAATGTATTAATTTATATTGGTACACTCTTAATGATTACTACTCATGGATTGTTACTTTAATATTAACCATTGGATTAAGATCAATGGTCGATATTTATAGTTATTAATTAATATTTCTAAAAATAAAATTTGATTTTTTCAAATTTTTGGAAGGATTACCTCATAAAAAACGTGTATTTATTATGAAAATATAATATTGTAAACTTTTCATTTTTCAAATACATGTCAATTTCTAAATATAGCTAGTGTCTATCATTGGTTGGAAACAACATTAATTATGACAAAAAATAAAAAACTAAATTATAAATTAATGTAGAAAAAAATATTTACTTGTTAGTGGCTTGCTATTCTAAGTCACTATGTTGCCACATCATCATAATTGTTAGTATTCATTTATGAGTAGTAACCATTGAGAAGTCTTCCTAATGGGTGTATATATATAGGCGTAGTTAGTAGTTACGTTTTTTTTTTTTAATAATGCTTCATTTTTAAACATGTAAAATAGATAGAGTAAATAATAATATCTTGTAAATATCTTATTTAAATTTAAAAACATGTAACTTTATGTTTTTTAAAACGTGTATGGTACACTTTTTTTTAAATTACTACAATATTTTAAACTATAAAATGAATAAAAAAATAGATTAAAGGAGAAAATAAATAGAGAGTTTTGGAGCAATTTTAGTTTTTTAAACGTGTAAAATAGATAGAGTAAATAATAATATCTTGTAAATATCTTATTTAAATTTAAAAAACATGTAATTATTTACATTTTTTTAAAATTAATATATAATTATAATCTATAAAATGAATAAAAAATTAGATTAAATGAGAAAATAGATAAAGTGCTCTGGAGCAATTCTAATTTTTTAAATGTGTAAAATAGATAGAGTAAATAATAATATCTTGTAAATATCTTATTTAAATTTTAAAAAATATGTAATTACTTACATGTTACACCCAGATTTCGAGGATGGAAATATTGATCTCGAAATTCAGGTTCGTAAGGTGTGAATTCGAAATAAGCACAATCATCATGTGATCTTTCAGTCAGACAGTTTGGTGTAAATGATGACCTCGTAAGCTCGAGCAATACATAGCCTCGAAGATGCTCCGGGCTTATAAAGTAGGCTCGCAACTCACGTTAGCAAGGGTTCAACACTTGTATAAACTTCTTGATGCATCTCTTGCTTTCAGACAAGATGCTTCGGGCTCTAGGCTCGAAGGTGACAGTTTTGTCAATGATTACTTGGTGGAAACATAGGCGAGGCAAGATGACAAATTCGTAATAGGCAGATGGTCTTGAAGGTGCACGAATTTGGTGTCTAAGCTCGTCGATTCTATGTGAATGTATTTATTGCTATAAATTCCCTATGTTTAAGGGATCTGATGTAATTAGTTACTCAATCCCACATTTTATGGCATGTTACTGCGTGCGTAGTAAATAATGCATTTATTGGCATTATATTATTTGATTTACAGAATATCTTCCCGAAATATGTGGGAACCAATTCTAAAACCCTCTCTATAAATAGAGATGTAAACTTCATTTGAATGGGGATTTTTTTGGAAGAAAACTATGGACAATTATTCTCTGAAAGTTTCCAGAAAATTCCAAAGAGCTAATAATATAGACTCGTGGACTAGGCAGATTTTAACTGCTGAACCACGTAAAAAGATATTGTTTTCATTTTTTTTATTCACTTCCTCTGGTATATTCCTGTTTAATTGCTCTTCTTTCTTAAGTTGACGAAAAACGATGTCAACAATTTGGTGCTTTCATTGAGAGTTATTAAACGGAGACATGGGCCTGTTTAGTCAGAGAGCCTCTCGGATCAGCAATGGCCGTGGCAAGCAACCCTAATATACCTGAGGAGGAAATTCCTCATGATGAAGAGTACCCCCGACGGCCTGGAAAGCAGCCTATGGTGGATCTAGATCCCGACAAAAGGAGTGACTCATCCAACTCACGAGGACCACCTGCCCCCAGGGCCGACGAGGACATGTATTATAATCCCGAGAGATATGTTCCAATTGTGGAACCTAAGAATCACCAACTGCGCAAATAGTTGGGAGAAGCTACAAAACGCAATAAGGAGCTAGCCAGACTAGCTGCTGAAGCATAGGCGCCTCCTCGAGACACTCAGGCCCCACCTCGTAGGCCTAGGGGATGCCCTCGTAAGAATACGACCGCTAGGAGGGCGAAACAAGCACCGCCACCAACGTCCCATCCTGTTCAGCCGAGACCCCGGAGGGGCAACTAGGCTGAGGCTACTGCCAACTCGATTGCAGAAGCACAAAAAAGAATGGGGAATAACCGAGCCCTCTTAGTGACTCGGACCCCAAATCTTGGTGCTGCACAGAGCGTCCCGGAACCTGACCGGGAAAATTCGGGACCATCTAGGCCCCACAATGGGAGGCAGCACCATCTTCTATAAGACACCCACCATCGCCAATAAGGTATCTCTTGCCAATCCAGAGGGTTCCGCGACCAATCCACCAAGATAGGGATCGGCAGGCTGGGCGCAAACAAGGAAATGGAGGAGAAGTTTCCCGAGATCGCAGGGATCCCCAACCTACAAGAAGCCAAATGTCACGATCACAAATTGTTGAGACAAGGAGGCCAATAGGAAACCCATCTCGTAATAACCGAGCAACGAGCTATGTCAGTGAAAGCTCGGATTACACTAGGTCCGTGAGCATGTATAGCACAGAACCAAGAAATGCCAAGAATCGAGGAGATCACCCTGATCTACGGGAACACTTAAACCATAATCGGGGACGTGATAATCCCCCAAACCCAGATCTGCGAGATCATCTAATCGGCTGCGAGACAGGGAGCTGGAGTTGTTATCAATGATAACCAGACCCCTCAGGTCCAGGCCAGGCCTCCCGTAGATCCAGTCCAAGAAAGGATTGAATAGTTGGAGAGAGCATTCAGGCTCTTGTAGAATGAGCGTAGCTGGGAATGGGATGAAGATTTTGATGAAGAACTCAAGCCGTTTGCCCTGCATATCTCCAACACTCCCTTTCCTCAAGGGTTTAGGATTCCTCATGTCCCGCCATTTGACGGAAATTCAGATCCCTATATCCATCTGAGCACGTTTAACATAATTTTGCGAGCCAGTAATGTAGGCTACGAGCTCAGGTGTATCTTGTTCCCAGCCACTCTCATAGGACCAGCCAAAATCTGGTTTGAAAAGCTCAAAAGACATTGATCATATCTTGGGATCAATTGTCAAAATATTTCAAGAAACAATTTAAAGCTATGGTCGGCATTAGGCCCGAGGCTTCAGCCTTAACCAATGTCTGACAACAACCGAGCGAATCACAGAAAGGTTACCTCACAAGGTTTAACCTAGAAGTGGCTCGAGCTCGAGATGTCGACGATAGTGGTCATTTAATGGAAGTTCAAGCCGGTGTAATGCTAGGAAGTCCTCTCTGGGAAGACTTACAAAGGAGGCCTGTCAGGTCTTTAATTGAGTTCAATCGAAGAGCCCAGAGGTTTGTTAATGTAGAGGAGGCGAGGTCAGCACTGGATATGACTTCTCAGCCCGTAACTACAACAACAAACACAAACTATGCTTCGACCTCGGCGGACCCCACAACTTCAAAACCCCCAAGGGACAACCCCTCCAAGAGAAAGAAAAACGAAGGGAATAACCCCGAGGCTGTAACGCCCTACTCCCTTAGAGTCGTTACTAAGTGAGTTTTAAACGTTCATTTAACTTGCTAATCGAGGTTTTAGGTTAAAAGTGTAGCTAAACTATAATAAAAATCATATAATTTAAAAATGTAACCATTCATTGAAATTATAAAGCGTTATACATTTGGGATCCAAAACACTGTTTAGAAATATTTACAACTCAAAATATGATTAAAGTCAACTAAACAACAAAATTAGGTTTAATACAAAACATCTCCCAAAAATACCCCTGGTCGTGGCAGCCAGGCAGCCGAACATGTACACACTGCTTCACGCTCTCCGTACTCATGGTTGATCGACCCTTTCCCTTGCCCTTACCTGCACCATAGAGCACCCATGAGTCGAAGCCCAGTAAGAAAACTCCACACAAGCAATCAACATATGCATATCTATCAATCAGCATATAACAAAGCCGCCAACAGGCTAAACACATAACGGTCATGCTGTCCCAGGCACTTTACCAGACCTTGGGTTCGCAGTCTACACCGTGAGGATATCCCAGGTATCCAATAGGGGTCTCACCTTAGCAACTTACACTCCGCGTGCTTAATGCTACTCCTGGCCCCGTGTTGTACTCAGCCTTTGCCGTTTCCTGGCCCTTGCCATTCTCGGCCTTCGCCGTTCCCAGCCCTTGCCGTACATTTACAGATATGCAACACATAGCATAAACTTAACAAATACTTAAGAAAATAAAAAAATAATTAATAGGGCTATGACCTGCAACACAATCACATAGGGTCGTGCCCTGCAATACAAACTATAGGGCCACACCTTACTCTACGGGTACAATAGTTTTCTTACCTGTGTCCCGAGCTTTCCGAGCATCGATTTCCCGAGCAAAGTCCTCTAGTCCGAGCCTCCCTGAAAACCTAGTCAGAACGTATCAACAACATCCATCCATCAAGTTCTAATCCATTAAATAACTTTGGGTTATAATTCTAGTCTTCGGGACCTTGAATTCTATCAATCCAGGTGATAAAATCCATCCCGAGCCTAAAACCTTCTTGTGGTCCAAAAACCCACTAAGTGCCGCGGCCCCAAGGCCCTATGCTGCGGCTCGCCTCAACCAGAGACTCAACCTCCATTCTTAACTATACGCGCCACGACCCAACCTATAGGGTGTCGCAGCCCGCCCCTTTTCCTGTCCTCCCAAACGTTCTAGAGGGTCGTGACTCATAATGAACAATGCCGCGACCCGACCCTTCGAACCCAGAAAAATCCCCTATTTTTACAACTAAAACCAAGCCAATTTACCCCAAAATTAATCCCACAACTCCACTTAATCATTACAATAATTCTAGAATGGTCCCAGCAGCAAAACCAAACAAAACTAATCCCAAAACACACCCAAACATCCAAGAGTAATTCACAACTTAGCTCACCTGCATAAACTTATATTTCTAACCAAAACTTAGCAGAATTCTATTGATCACCAGGTTTTAGAGCTTACCTTTGAACCCAATTAAGTCTCTGAGTTAATCCTCTAAGTTCCAAGCTACAAGCCTCCCAAGCTCCAGCCTTAAGTTCCGAATTCCTAGCTTAATTTCTTCAAAGTTTCCTTCAGCCTTCAAGCACTCAAAGGGAGAGAAACCAAGTGATAGGGAGAGGCCAAGCTTCTGAATGTTTCTTATGTTTGTCTTACTTATCCTAAGTCACTTAAGTTACCTCCAAGGCTCGGGGTACCAAAAACCTCCCCGAGGGCAAAATGGTAAATTTCCCTGACATTCCCTCTTATACGTTCTAACTTCAAATATATCTCCAAATATTTATTTTCATAACTCGATAACCAAGTTGTTTATCCAAAAAACAACTGTGGATGACGTGGCAAGAATTTTCGACACGTGGCCGACACGTGGCAGAGATGCTGCTCGCCTATCGACCAGAGATATTTCCATATGCGAAGTTCAAGTTTTATATACGACCAGCCTGGTCGTATACTCCGTTTATTTATGAATAAATCTGTACAGTTGTAATGATATCTGAGAATATCTCTTCATTATGACCTGAAGATCCGTTTATTAAGGAAAGATATGACTAATTGACTCATGTAACCTTCCTTGAGCCTATAAATATACAAGAAATAGCTCAAGGAGGGATCTTTTGATCTTTTTCCGAATTACATTACTATTATCCATCGTTTATATTGTTTTCTCTTTCTAAGGTCTGTGAAACTCAGGAACCCTAGTTCTTTGATCACACCTTTGAAGCTCAATATTAATAATAGTATCAAGTGGATGTAGGTCATTACCAATCACTGGGGCCGAACCACTATAATTCTTTGTGTTCTTTATTTCCCATCAGATTGTTTTCTCAATCTTTGTACTATTTTTCTGTCGTTTTCTTGACTCCGTGTCGTTGACCAAAACGAGGGTCAACACCAGTAAAATGTCTAATGCTCGAAATACCCCTTGACCCGCCCCGAGTCGGGTATTCGTCCTTGTTGTGACCTTCTAGCTAAACCGCTCCCTAGGACTGTCTCGGATCGTGCATCACAAATATATCACCACTCACACATGGTAAATATTACAAGTATAGAATTTATGCCCTCAACGAGCTAAAATTACAAACATGGCCCAAATAACCAAATGGGGCCCACATGCATATTTAATTCACCTAAACATGCATTTCTAATCACATACTCATCAAATTCACATATTAAAATAATAAATCACTTATTGCCCTCCAGGCATGCTAATCAAGGCCCTAAGCCCTATTAGCAAATTTGGGATGCTACAGAGGCGGATGGAGGAAAGAAGAAGAAAGGGGAAAGATACTTCTCCGTATACAAAGTGTATACCGAGCTCAATGAGTCTTGGGAGAATATCTACCTGGCTAATGAAAACCAGGTCCCATTCAAACGACCTGACCCCATGAGGAACCAAAAAGCAAAAAGAGACTCTAGTAAGTACTGTAGATTCCACCGGAATATCGAACATACAACCGATGAATGTCGACAATTAAAAGACGAGATCAAAGGATTGATCTCGAGGGGTTATTTCGGGCAATACGTAAGAAACTGAAATCCCAACCAAGCTTCTACTAGCCAAAGGGAAACAGCTGCACGGCTTGCCTAGAACAGTAAATCCTGAGCTCGAGAGGATGAGCGACCCCCTCTAATTGATGGAGAAGATGTCATAACCATCTCGGGGGGACCCCATATTGCAGGATCGGGCAAGAATGCCCAAAAAAGGTATGTAAATGAGATCAAAACTAGTGACGGTTCTCCCTATGAACCCGAACCAAGAGCTCCAAAACAACAAAGGGTTGAAACTCAACCCATAACCTTCACCGAAGAGGACACGCCTCGTGTCGAGTTTCCCCATAATGGTCCCCTGGTCATAACCCTCCAGCTCGTGAACAAGAGGGTGCACCGAGTCCTGATTGATAACGAAAGCTCAGTGAATATCCTCTATAAAGCAACTCTTGAAAAGATGGGACTCACGCTTCGCGACCTAAAAGCCTGTGCAACCATGTTGTACGATTTTTCAAGAAAAGGGATTGCATGTATGGGATCCATTGAACTCCCTGTGACCTTGGGAGACTATCCAGTCTCTGTAACCAAGATGATGGAGTTCATCGTGGTGGATCTCCCATCTGCCTACAATGTACTGCTCGGGAGACCTGCCTTAGTTGGGCTGAGGGTAGTTTCATCTGCTAGGCATTTGGCCATCAAGTTCCCAACTTTTGGTGGCTTCGGTACTTTGAAAGGGGACCAACTTGTGGGAAGGGAATGATATAACATTTCCGTTAGAGGGAAGAAACAAACAAATGCATAGGCACATGTCATAATTCTAAACAAGGACGGGACGATCTTTGAGATAGATGAAGAAATCAACCCCAGAATAGAGGAAAGAACTGACCTCAAACATTTAGAAGAGCTTGAAGAGGCCAAGCTCGAAGAAGTTGATCACACAAAAATTGTGAAGGTGGGTAAAAACCTTTCTGAAAAAGCAAAGTAACAATTAATTCGCTTCTTAAAAGAGAACTAGGATGTCTTCGCATGGTCGCATTCGGACATGGTAGGAATAATTCCGAATGTAATAAGTCACACACTTAATATTGACAAGATCTTCCCCCCGAAGCAGCAAAAGCAAAGACTCCTGTACGATAATAGAAAGAAAGCCCTAAAGGAAGAAGTCGACAGGTTAAAGGCAAATCGGTTCATACGAGATGCCTTCTATCCTGATTGGATTGCTAATCCAGTGTTGGTTCTGAAGCCCAACGAAACGTGGCAAACCTGCATCGACTACTCCGACCTCAACAAGGCATGCCCTAAGGATTGTTTTCCCTTACCTCTGATCGATCAGCTCGTAGATGCCACGGTGGGACATGACCTCATGTCGTTCATGGACGCCTATTTTGGATATAAGCAGATTGCCATGCACGCACCGGACCAAGAGCATACGAGCTTTGTAGCAGATAAAGGATTATACTGGTACAATGTGATGCCTTTTGGGCTTAAAAATGCTAGAGCAACATACCAAAGACTTGTGAACAGAATATTCTCCGAGCAGATAGGTAATAACATGGAATTTTATGTTGATGACATGCTAGTCAAGTCTAAACATAACGATAACCATGTGGATGACCTCGAAGAATGCTTTGCTGTATTACGTAAATACAACATGAAACTAAACCCACAAAAATGATCTTTCGGAGTATCTGCGGGAACGTTTATAGGTTTTATAGTAAATGCGCGAGGGATAGAGGTTAATCCTGACAAGATCCAGGCATTGATCGATATGCCCTCACCTCGAAAGCATAAAGATGTCCAGAGTTTAACTGGACAGATGGCAGCATTAAGTAGGTTTGTTTCAAAATCTACAGACTGTTGTCTCCCATTCTTCAACCTTTTGAGAGGAGGCAAAAAGTTCGAGTGGACGAACGAATGCAAGCTCACATTCCAAGATTTAAAGAAGCATCTTGCGGAGCCTCTGATCTTGTCAAAACCTATCACAGGAGAAGTCTTGTACTTGTATCTCACCACTACCAAGCACGCCATCAGTGATGTGCTCGTCCGAGAAGACAAGAAGGTACAAAAACCAGTATATTATGTTAGCAAAAGGTTACTGGGGGTAGAATCGAGATACCCTTTAATGGAAAAACTAGTTCTCAGCCTTATCCATTCATCTCGAAAGATCCGATCTTACTTCCAAGCACACCCTATCCATGTGTTGACTGACCAACCACTGTGACAAGTTTTGTCCAAACCAGAGGCCTCGGGTAGATTATTAAAATGGGCAGTCGAACTCGGACAGTTCAAAATCACTTATCACCCAAGAACGACCATAAAGGGACAAGCCCTGGAAAATTTCATCGTAGAATGTATGAGAGTGTCTGACGACGAGATTATAACCCTAGCCCGCGAGCTGTGGAAACTTTATGTCGACGGATCTTCCAACGAAAATGGATCGGGGGCAGGAATCATACTAATCACTCCAATAGGAAATCGTTTTCATTTCACCATAAGCTTCAGCTTCGAAGCATCTTATAACGAGGCTGAATATGAAGCATTATTGGTAGGACTTCAAATAGACAAGGAACTCAAGGAAAAGGAAATACACTGCTACAGTGATTCGCAATTGGTGGTCAACCAAATTTTAGGGGAATATCAGGCTCGTGGCATAAGGATGGCTGCGGATTTATAAAAGGCCAAGACTGCACTCGAACAATTCGAATTCTACGCCATAGAGCAGATTCCCCGGGAACAAAACTCAAATGCGGACTCCTTAGCCAGGCTCGCTACATCCAACGAGGCCGATACACTAAACGTGGTTCCAATAGAGTTTCTATCGACCCCCAGTATCAACGAGCTTGAAGAGGAAGACGTGCACATGATTGACTCCAAACAAACCTAGACGACCCCAATAGTTAATTACCTCGAAACCGGCATTCTCCCAACAGAACAAAATGAGGCTCGAAAATTGATGTATCAGATTCTAAGGTACACTATTGTGGAAGGAAGGTTGTACCGAAGAGGATATTCTATGCCACTACTCTGATGCATGACCCCACCCGAGGCAAAGAAAATTCTAGAAGAGATTCATGAAGGATTTTGTGGAGACCACATTGGGAGGCATAGTCTATCGAAAAAAGTTATAAGACAAGGATACTTTTGGCCCACCGTCAAAGCATATGCATTTTAATATGTCAAGAGATGTGATAAATTCCAGCGATTCACCACAATTCCGCGAGCTCCACAATCCGAGCTAACCATGATGACCTCCCCATGGCCATTTGCGGTGTGGGGGATAGATCTTATAGGCTCGTTACCAACCGGCAAAGGTGGAGTAAGGTATGCTGTGGTCGCGGTCGATTACTTTACAAAATGGACCGAGGCCGAACCCCTGGCAACAATTACCTCAAAAAAAGTTCTAGACTTTGTGGTAAAAAACATCATTTGCCGATACGGAATGCCTAGAAAAATAGTGTCAGATAACGGTACCCAATTCGACAGCGAATTATTTACCCATTTTTGTGAAGAAAATGGAATAATAAAAAGCTTCTCTTCCGTTGCTCATCCCCAAGAAAATGGCCAGGTCGAAGCGGTCAATAAAACTCTTAAGGGATCCCTGAAAAAGAGGTTGGAGGAGGCTAAAGGAAAATGGCCCGAGGAGCTACCCCAGGTTTTATGGGCTTACCGAATCACAGCTCGCACTTCCACAGGGCATACCCCTTTTTCCTGGAAAATGGATGTGAGGCCATTTTACCAATTGAGGTCGAAATACCTACAATTCGAAGCCATGGTTACGATTAAGCCTCGAACCAATCCTAGCTCAAAGTAAGTCTGGACCTTATTGAAGAAAGGCGAGATGAAGCTCAACTGAAGAGTGCAGCATATCAGTAGTGAGCTACTCGATACTTCAATAAAAAGGTTCGGGATAGAAAGTTTGGATTGGGAGACTTAGTATTAAGACGTGTATTCCTAGCTACAAGGGACCCGTCTGCTGGAGTACTCGGACCTAACTGGAAAGGACCTTACCAAATCGAGTTTATTATTCGACCTGGAGTATATAAATTGGCCAGATTAAATGGAGAATTGGTACCTCGAGCTTGGAATGGCGAACATCTACGACCTTACTATCAATAGTGTAGGAATGATGTTTTATTGTAACCAAGCATGTTTGTTTTTACAGAATTTTTATTAATAAATGTTCGATTTTAATCATAAATCATTTTCTTTTTTAAAAATGTTGTATTTTTTGCAAACTCTCTTAATTCAATAACCTATGGTCACACTCATAGGATATTAAGGGGGCATCAGTGTTATATAATAATACCATAAGTTTGAAAAAATAAATAGCATAAAATAAAAGATGTCTGGATGATTAACCCGACATAAAAATGTTGCATACACGAAAACTAGCAAAAATGTCTGGATCATTAACCTGACATAGAGGTTATAAGAGTATCAACGATATAAGTGTCTGGATATAACCAGAGGTGCGAGCTAAGATGATCTGGATGTAACCAGAGTATCAACGATATAAGTGTCTGGATATAACCAGATACGCGAGCTAAGATGATCTAGACACAACCAAATTATTAAAAAATTACAAGTGTATGGATTACAAACAAAACATGACCTAAATAGGTTTGGAATAAACCAGCTAAAACTAATCGACAAAAGTTGGAACACAGATAAACCTATTTCAAGCTAAGTCGAGATCGAGGCTGGAATATTTTGCAAAAAGAAAATTTTGACCTCACAACCTTAAGGAGATACTCAAGGAAGAGGAAAAGTGACTAGAAAAGCAAGATATAACTAAACTATTTATCTTACATGCCATATGAGTACTTTCGAGTACATGGTAAAAGTAAGGTCCGACCTTGACAAATAACGAGATCAGACATGGATACATCGAGCAAACTGTGCATGTATGCATTAAAACTCGAGCTTAAATCCAACATATGTTTGTTTGAATAAACAAACATAAATGCAAAAAATTAATATAAGATGCTCAAAATATTTTGACCTAGAAATGTGGAGCAAAAATATTAAAGCGAAAACCGAGCATAAAATTAAAGATCAAATGTGAACGTTTGAGCAAACAAAAAATAGCTCTTATACGAGCTGTAAATTGTTTTTACCCTAGGGGCATAAAAAAGAAAATATATATATATATACATATTACAAAAACATTCTTTGGACGCAGCCTGTAGCCTCGCTTCTAAGAAGTGGGAGCATCCCCCCCGGCGGCATCCGACTTCTCCTTAGCTTTTTCAGCCTCCTCCTCCTAGGCTTCCTCCTTTTCAAGTCGAGCTTGCCACCTCGCCAGGAACTTGTCTTCGAAAGAATCAAGAAAGCTTGTGTCTAGATCAACGTTATTGGCCCAGATTCGGTACATGGCCATGTCAACCGCGTGGTCTTTTTTGTGCTTAAATTCTTCAAGGAGGCAAGCCTTTTCACCCTCGATTATATCGAAGGTGGCCTTTTTCTCCTCTTCGAGCCTTGCATTTAGCTCCCCAAGCTACTTGATTCTTGAGTTCTTCTCTTCAAGCTCAACCTCTAGCTTTGACTTGGCAGCTTTAAACTCGTCAGCAAGCTTGAGTTGGAGATTCTTCGACTCTTGAGCATAAGACATGCTCGAATGGACCTCATTGTTCAGTTGAGAAAATTCTGCAAGAGCCTGCACACAAGCGAAATTGGGTTAGAATATATACCAAATAAATCTCAAACAGACATGACAAAGGAAAGTAAATTACCAAGGAGATGAGCTCGCAACCCTTGTCATAAAGGATAGTGGTGTCTCGACAGTTGTTTAGGAACTGCCAGTGGGGAGCGTCGAGGTTGCTAAAGCTTTGGCCCACCCGAGATAGGACATCCGAGCCAAGGGTGGCTCCATGTGCTCCCGTGACATTGTCAATAACGTACTCACTTAAGTGTGTCGAAATCGACAATAGGCGCTCAGGGGAGGGTGCCGTTTTTTTTGGAGCTGGCGCAGTTTCCTGGGACGCTGTTGCACCAGGAGGCATAGGGAAAGTAACCTCAGTAAGAACCCCAACCTCGGGGTCTGTGGCCATGGTTTGGCTCATGCCTTGGGGACCCGAAGGGGGAGGAGTCATCTCAGTCCTTCTCAGGACCTTAGAAGGTCGTCCCGCTTTTTGAGATGCCCTCGAGCGTTTGCTTTGTTTGGCTCCCGAACAACGATTGAGCATGTTGTCGAGATCAGACTCCATATCGCCTGCATATACAAGTAGCATGTTAGTTTATGAGCTTGAAATACTAAAAAGAAACAAATATTAATGCAACAAGAAACCTAACTCAAACTCTCCCCCGAGCTTGTGCTCGGCGACCAAGTAATTCCCCTTTCTTCAGAAGAGGCTAGGGGAGTCCCTTCCCTATATGTGGAAGTCAACCTCAAAAGGTCCCTATATTCGTTTGTTCCGTATTGAACAGTTATCCCATCCCAAACTTCATTTAAACTATACATATTCTGGTATTTCCTTAGCAAATTGTCAAATCTATGAACCTTCTCATCTGCCCAAGACCATACATGGAAATTATCCCTGGAATCTGGGAATAGGATCAGGGTGTCGGTTTTATGTTTAAGTAGGGAAGGAGAACAAAAGGCTAAGCTGAGGATGACTTTACCTCTGTCACTCGAGCTCGAAGCCTCGTCGTTTTCTTCGTTTCCTGAGCATGGACTCTTGTGGTGACGAACGGGGGAGTGGACCCTCGAGCTTGTTGACCTCTGTTTCGGGGGAAGTTTATCAGTGGGGAGCGATATTGCTCCCACATGGTATATTTGTGGTAAGCGACGTCATCCGTCGACAAATCCTGCTTCAGGAGGCTGTTGGCTCGAAGCTTATCTTCGTGAAGAAGATAAGAGAGAGAATGCCTGCCATACGGTAGCTGGAGCAAAGTTGTCTTGTCCTCCCTCATCGTGTCCGTGGGAGTGGGATGGTGATAGTTGGCTGAAGAAGCGGATACATGTCAATTACTTTGAGCCTAAACATTAATCGAGCAAGAAAAGAAAGGGGGATATGTACTTACGAATTCGTTGGAACGAATAGAATTTTGAAGGAGCCAGGCCATCTATCCAAAAGAAGGTCAGCTTGAAGTTGGGGGGATGATTGGGCATGTCTTCAAAAAATTTCTTCTCCTTGGGATAGCTCGACAAATAGTAGAAACCATCTCCTCCCCGAGCTCGGGAGGGGTTACTTTTCAAGCAAAAGAGATATAGGATCTCTCTTGGCGAAGGTCCTTCCCACTTTAATTCGTGGTATAGTGACCTCAGGGCTGAAAAGACCCTGTATGAATTAGTCTGGAGTTGGAAGGGCGCGATCCCAAAAAAATCCAGAAAATCCTTAAAAAAGGATTTCAAGGGCAGTAGAGCCCTTGCCTTCAAATGCTCGCGACTCCAGGCCACGAGCTTAAGTTTATTGTCGAGACGACCATCGCCCGGGGCGTAGCAGCTTCGTTCATTTGGAGTAGAAGCTCGACACCTTAGCAAGCTGGACAGTCCTAAGCCGTGGCGAGCAAGGATGTCGGAGATTTGTCCCAATGAATTAATCGAGCTCCAATAGTGCTCGACTTCAAAGAATTCCTCCCTAGAGGTAGGAATGGCAGCAGGTTGCGAGGTGGATGGACAGTTTGATGAGTTTTCCATCAACAAGAAAGTATGGTCACCAGGCTTGTAAGTGACAATTACTTTAAGCATGGGGGTCAAGAGGGATAGGTCTGAGCTCGGGGTCTGGGTCTGGATAGATTGCGACCCAAAGTTTCCTCCTTTTTCTTTCCTGGACCTCATCGATCTGACGCCGGAAGTGTGCTCGAATGTCTTCCTACTCGCACCTCGCCTTGTATTCGTGAATTAGCCACTGGTTTCGAGTGAAGGGTGATTCTAGACTTGGAGTTGTTGGAGAATAAGGAATTGCGAGCACTGACCCCCACCGTTTCTCAAAATTCTGCGACATCTAGCAAGGAAGAAAAGGGTGAGGGCCAGGAATACAAGAAATCAGAATAAAATTTTACGTGACTCGAACTCGAAGACTCAAGATCATGGAGTAAGCTCGATTGAGATCAAAGTCTCGAAAGAACGGGTCGAATTCGAGAAGAGAAACCCGAACTATTGTGAGGTTCAGGCTTTGAGCGTGTATTCGACGCTAGGGAAGGAAAGTGTGGATTCATTTTAAGAATCCCAGATTTTCAAGGATAAAATTTACGGTTACTTAAAAAGGTGATAATTTTGGGAAACATGCAATTTAAAACCCTAATTCAATACCCCTTTTCTTAGTCTACACGGCATATTATCCATAGTCCAAATAAAAAAAAAGGGGGAAGGTTCTTGCACTAAAATCTGGGTTTTAAATCCACGATTTCAGAGAATTTTGGGTCTAGATTTTATAGAGTATCAGCTAAACAATATGGCTAAGATTGCTAGTTGATATCAATATCCTTATGAAACTAATGAAAAACTAGTAAATATGCTCACGGTGCAAAAAGAACATAAAAATGCATGGAGAAATAAAAGTATGAGGGTCAAGAACAGAGACTTACACACAGAGGATTGTGGATACAATGAAATTGATGATTGGAGGAGCGGTTGCAAGAATGATCTCACGGAGTCGAAAAGGCCAAGGTTGTTTTGTCTTCTCAGTTTAGAGAACATGCAAAGAGGAAAAAAGAATTTTCAGCCCTGGTTTTTTTTTCTCTCTGAAACTTAAAATGTAAAGATGAAGAGGAGGAAGATGACACATATATATGTGTCCCAAGAGGAGGTCAACGGTCGAGCTAATCTAGGCCATTGGCTGGATTTGGTATTTGATCCGACGGTCAGGTGCGAATGTAACAATGGCGGCAAAAAGCCGAAACATGAAAGGACGTGGATGTGTTGAAAAAGTACTCAAGTACTCTGATTGAGCAACCCGTGGTTGACGTGTGTCCACACTCGAGTGTCGTAGGCAGCTCAATTTTCTAAAATGGGAGTTCAAAAGTTTCCTTCTCGTAGTAGTCAAACTGATACTTTTGAAGGGGCAAGATGTTACACCCAGATTTCGAGGATGGAAATCTTGATCTCGAAATTCAGGTTCATAAGGTGTGAGCTCGAAATAAGCACAATCATCATGTGATCTTCCAGTTAGACAGGTTGGTGTAAATGACGGCCTCGTAAGCTCGAGCAGTACATAGCCTCGAAGATGCTCCAAGCTTATAAAGTAGGCTCGCAACTCGCGTTAGCAAGGGTTCAACACTTGTATAAACTTCTTGATGCATCTCTTGCTTTCAGAAAAGATGCTTCAGGCTCTAGGCTCGAAGGTGACAGCTTTGTCAATGATTACTTGGTGGAAACATAGGCGAGGCAAGATGACAAATTCGTAATAGGCAGAAGGTCTTGAAGGTGCACAGATTTGTTGTCTAAGCTCGTCGATTCTATGTGAATGTATTTATTGTTATAAATCCCCTATGTTTAAGGGATCTGATGTAATTAGTTACCCAATCCCACATTTTATGGGATGTCACCGCATGCGTAGTAAATAATTCTTTTATTGGCATTATATTATTTGATTTACAGAATATCTTCCCGAAATATGTGGGAACTAATTCTGAAACCCTCTCTATAAATAGAGATGTAAACTTCATTTGTATGGGGATTTTTTTGGGAGAAAACTCTGGACAATTATTCTCTGAAAGTTTCTAGAAAAATCCAAAGAGTTAATTATATAGACTCGTGGACTAGGCAAATTTTAACTGCTGAACCACATTAAAAGATATTGTTTTCATTTTTTTTATTCACTTCCTCTGGAATATTCCTGTTTAATTGCTATTCTTTCTTAAGTTGACGAAAAACAGCGTAAACATTACATTTTTTAAAATTACTATATTATTATAATCTATAAAATTATGAAAAAATTAGATTAAAGGAGAAAATAGATAGAGTGTTTTAGAACAATTTTATAGTGTCACAACAAAATAGATAAAGTGCTTTGGAGCAATTCTAGTTTTATAAACTTGTAAAATAGATAGAGTAAATAATAATATCTTGTAAATATCTTATTTAAATTTTAAAAATATGTAATTACTTACATTTTTTTAAATTACTGTATTATTATAATCTATAAAATGAATAAAAAATTAGATTAACGGAGAAAATAGACAGAGTGTCTTAGAACAATTTTAGAGTGTCACATCATCACCTTGAAGCTCTCTTTTATATAATATATAGATATAGATATATAGATATTAATTAATAATCATAAATTGTAAAAATAAGAATAAAAAATGCAATTTAATTATGTTTTTCTATTTTTGTAAAAAAATTAATTAGATATTTTTGTTTATAGATATTTTTATTTTTTTATCATAAATTTAAAATGCAATTATACTATGTTTTTCTATTTTTTTTAAATTAATTAGATATTTTTGTTTATAGATATTTTTATTTTTTATCATAAATTTTTAAAAGAAGAATAAAAAAATGTGAAAAAAATGAAAAAATAGATAGAGTGATATAGAACAATTTTAGAGTGTCACATCACCTCCTTGAAGCTCTCCTTTATATAAATACTATAAAACATAATCGCGCTTCGCGTAGTCTTTTTGTAATTATTAAAAAAAAATATATTTTTAAATATTTTTTGGGAAATTGTGGGCTAGTGATTCATTTTCACCCTACTCGTGAAACGTGAAGAAATATATATAAATACTATACAACATGCTCTTTATATGGAAACGTGAAGAAATCTTGACCATAATTTATTTTTTTCATGATGGTGTTCATTGTTCATTGTATAGCGAACCTCTTGTAGCTTTTGAAAAATTCTAATAAATTAAAGTATCGAAAATAAAGTTAAAAAACTTGTTACGCATGTGCTTTTATTTATTATTATTATTATACGCTTTGCGTGATTTTTTTTTATAAAAAGTCTAAATTATGTATAAGAAAATTTATGTTTTGTGTAAGACTTATTTTGGTCGATTACTTGTTTGAAGCTTTTATTTTTAAAAATTAACTTTTAGATCTCGTGTTTTGTCAAAAGGTTAAAAATTGGAATCAATAGATTGATTATTTGAACAATGTATTTTTCCCGGTTACCCGTTTTGACACTTTATTTTTAAAAATGAACCTTTGGACCATGTTTTTATTTAAAAGGTTCAAACTTCTTATAAAAATTAAATTATATATTTATATAATTTTTGTTTTCTGTAAGGTTTCACACCATTTTGAACCTTGTATTTTAGTCGATTACCCGTTGGAACCTTTATTTTTAGATATTAACTTGTGGACCTCAAGTCTTGACAAAAGGTTAAAATAAGAATAGATAGATCGATTAATTGAAAACTATATTTTGGCCAATTACTCGTTTTGATTATTTATTTTTAAAAATTAACCTTTGGATCATATATTTATTCAAAAGGTTAAAAAATCTTTATAAAAAGTAAATATATATATAATTTAAGGGTTCGCACCATTTTGAACCTTGTATTTTAGCCGTTTACCCATTTGAACCCTTTAGTTTTTAAAATAAACTTGTGTACCTTGTGTTTTTTTAGAAGGTTACAAATAGGAATATAAAGATAGATTATTTGAACCATGTATAATTTGGTTGATTACCCGTTTGGATCTTTTTTTTTTGTTAAAAACTAACAGTTAGATCTCGTGTTTTGTCAAAAAATTAAAATATAAATAGATATATTTTATTGTTATTATATATATATTTATCTATTGTAATTTTATTAGAATAAAAAAGAGAAAAAAAAGAGAAAATAGATAAAAAAAAAATCCTTAATTAATTAATAGCCATAAATTAGAAAAGTATAACAAAAAATGAGAAAAAAATGTAGCGTCCTAGAATTTTACTTAGTTAGATAGTAGTAGTAGTAGGTGTAGAATTTTAGTTTTCGTGGATATTAGTTCAAGCCAGGATTTAGTTAGAAACTCGTAGAAATAGTTATGAATTTTATAAGTTTAGCCTATAGTTTAAAAATATTAATTTTATCATTAGGTTTGATTTATATAGTTGGTCCTAAGAATATTTTTTATTATAACCTAAGATTAAGATAGAATTATTAAGAGCGTGACACTTGTCACATGTATGTTTATTAAGGAATGAAGGATTTTAGATGAATAGTTTAATTAAAAGAAAGATCTAGAAGCTCTAGAACCTTCCATTATCTATTAGGATCACATTTTACTCATTCAAAGTAGTTTTAATCAATTTCAAATTATCCTGAAATGTGCAAAAACGTGTTTAAAATATCAGCGTATGCCAATATATCGCAGCTATAAGGGCGATATATCGCCTATAATGATATGGAAAACACGTCGACTTCGCACGAACGAAACCACGAACCCTCGGAATCATGGTAGGGGCGATATATCGCCTACCCTAGGCGATATATCAGCTCCAGTGAGTGATTTTTGAATTTTCATAGAATTCTGAACTAGAAACAACCCTCAACAACATTGACTCGTTCCTAAATGATTTTGACCGAGTTCTGAGAATCTGTTGAACAGATAATTCAAATTTATTCATTTTTTAATCATTTATTTATTCATTTTAAAGGAGTTAGCTTCACTCCTTGAAGTCTATAAATAGGACCCTTCACTCAGCTATTTTATTCATCATTCAAGTACAATTCAGAGCCTCCAAGCTGCTAAGTTCATTCTAGAGAGAAACATTAGGGTTTTGGGGTTAAAGCTTTCAACTCTAAAGCTTTTATAAACACTTGGGAAGTAAGATTTTGTGTGATTTCGGTGTTCGAGGTGTAGATCGAGGTTTTATGCTATCCAAGGTATTCATTATATTCAGGTTTAGTTCACTATAGTTTCTATTATTCTTTCATTTTTCTTCAAATCCTAACTTGTGATAGTGACTTTTGGTTAGGTGTTCAATTCCTTTGAAACATAAGGTTTTCGATAAGTTCTTATCTCGATGGTTTAGATATTCTTTTCAACTTCATTTCTTTAGAAACTTATGGTTTTTTTTTATGTTTGGTTTTAGGAGTTTCAATCCTGCTCTTGTCTCCAATATTCCTGTTTTTTGTAAGGAAAATTAGGTAGTTTAGTATTATGACCTAGTTTATGTAGTTTATGATATAGTTTATGTTTGTATGACCTAACATGTCAGGTATAATAAAGGGGTAAGTGTGTCTAGACCTAAGGTGTCCAATGATGTATGACAGACTATGTCTAGTAGGCTTGGCTACCAAAACTTTATGATGGACCTAAGTGATGTTCGGTGTATGACGACTTATGTCTGGGGCTTAATTGCCAACCCTGTATAAACACTTATCTTTTTATTATATCTGATTTGTTATTATGACCTATAGTTATGAGTATGATTTATGACCTATGACCTATAGTTATGATTATGACTTATGACCTATGATTTATGATCTATGACTTATGATTTATGGCTATGACTTAGATTATGATTTATGATATGATTTAGGTTATGATATGACCTAGGGTTTATTGCTGTATGATTAGTACGATATGTTTGATTATATGACTAACTTTTTTTGTATTTTCTTTACTGGGCTTAGAAGCTCACTCCTTATGATGTTGTTATTTCAGGAAATTGATGATAGAAAGGTCGGTGGCGAGTGGAACCTAAGAGCTTCGTGACATACTTGTGGGGACCATATAGTCGAGGAAGATCAAATGGACCTATTTTTAATAAAGCATGTTATTTTAAAGTTTATTTAAATGTTGCTCATTTTTTTTATGTTAAAGACAATTATTTTATTTTTGTAAAACCATGAATCAATGTATTTATTTTAAAGTTTTTATTCAATAAAAGAGCAATATTTATGAATTATGATCCAATGTTGTGTTCTCGGTAATATATGAGAAATTAGGGCGTTACAAAAATTAGGTTTACTTATATTTATAATTTAATTATATAATTGTGGTAATTAAATATCTAATCAAATTGAAATTCAAAATATATATCGTTGAAATAAATCAAATTTAAATTATATATGTTGTTAAGATATATTTTTGTAAAACTATTACATTTAAATTAAAAAAACATAAAAAAATTAAATAAACATTTATTATATTTATTATTATTATTGTTGTTGTCATCATCAATAATAAATTAGAGGTGTCATTTGTTTAAGCACATGAATATGTATAAGTTGAAACTGATTTATTTAATTTAAAATTTTTTGAATTAATTAATTAATTAATTTTTAATTCATAATATGATCAATACTTTAAAATTAAAACTTTAAAAAATAACAAACATTAATAATTGAAGAACATGAGAGGATTGTGTTATCATTAACATGTGAATCAATCATTTTTTGAGATATGAATTGGAATTCATTGATTGGAATGTTCACAATTCCTTCTTCTAGCCTCTTAAGCTTAGTTGTAACAAAAAAAAAATTTATGGTCTTTTGAAAGTGATCTATATAGTCTTGTGCTTGCAACAACTTTCAAATTCTTTACACTATATAAAGAACCCTCACTCAATAGGTGCCTGGATTTAGACACTAAAATTTTTCTAATTGTTGCATGCATTCGATTAGCCTATGACAAAAACACACAATATATTAATTAAATATAAAATAATTGTTAATATAAAGAAAACTAAGGAAAGAAATTTTGAATACAACCTTCTCATCTATAAAAATCATATCGATACTAATTAATTCTCCATTCTTCTTAGTATCGAGAGATTCCCACAGTCTACAAACTCTAATTGTCATCATCCAATCATCTCTATCATTGTTTAAGTCAGAGAGAAAAGAATACCGCATTATGAAAATTGTAATTGAATGAGTTTAAAGAGAAGAAATTTGAGAAGAAAAATAAATTAGAGTAGAAGAATATATAAGAGTTATAGAGAATGTTTAGAATATATATATAAAGTCATGAAGAAATATTTATATATAATATTATTAATTTAAATAATAATTAAATGGTAAAAAATGAATATAATAAATATATGGTTACAACATATCGTATATGGTTAATCAAATGAATAAAAAAAATGAATCAAATGAAACTACCATATGATGTGGTTATTCATATATAAACATTTATTCATATTTCCTAAAAACAAAGAACGTTTAATATCTGACATATAAATTATAGTATATATTTATATATGAACATTATTCTTAAAATCAACTATACATCTTATTTAAAATTGCACTGTATTCCTTAAATTATAAATGAATGTTTCATTGTTATTCTTAAATTATTTGTTATTTTAAAATATTTTTAATACATAAAATTTAGATTGTTATTTTAGAATCAATCATTTTAAAGATATGTTTTTTTTCAATCACTAACCCATTAGCTTCGTAATATATATTTATCCAATATAATAATGCATCATATAAAAGTTAGTATAATGTTTATATTCAGTATATTTTAATAATCGAATATAATAATTTTGTTTACTTCCATACACCAAACATATTATAAAATATTGAGGTCAAAAATTAAAAATATATTTTTTTATGCATGCTCTTTTCGGTGATATATAAGTTAGTATATATATACACTTAAAGCATGATTAAGTGAATATAATTAATTATGGCATTATCAAATTATTAATTAGCACCATTCGTCCCACAATGGAATCTTTATTATGGTCATTCATATATATTAATTAAATTGTTAAATATCATAAATTATTAAATATATTTAAAAATAAATATAAATATAAATTGAAAAAATATCTTATTTAAATTTTTGTATGTTTATTAGTATATGTTTTTGTTTACCCAAAAAACGGCTCTTGATGATGTGGCAGGGTTGACTTACACGTCGCTGGCATGTGGCAGTTTCAAGTGAACGAATCCTGTTCAACCATCGATCAGAGAGTTATTGATGTATCAAGGCTCATTCTAGGGTGCAACCAGTCTGGTCGCATACTTTCTTTTGCTTCCTTTTGAATATGCAATCTTGTAATATTAACATTTATTATATTTTCTTTTATTACCTTGATACGCAAATCTTAATTGTAATTAAGGCCCGTTAGCCCATGTAACCTTCTTGAACCTATAAATAAGAATCATAGAGCTCAAGGGAGGGACTTTTGAGCTTTTGATCTTTGTATTCAGAGAAAAGAGCACAGTGTGATTATCCACCGAAATTGTAATCTTCTCAAGACTTGTGAAACTCGTGAACCCTAGTTCATTGATAACGATATTGGGATTCAATATCAATGAGAACACTAAGTGGACGTAGGTCATTACCATCTAGTTGGGGCGTAACCACTATAAATCGTTTGTGTCACTTTCTTTCCATTTGATTTTCTTCTTGTATCCCTTTTGTTCTTTATCATTTATTCGACTTCGTGTCATTGGCCAAATCGAGGGTCAACATTTTGGTGCTTTCATTGAGAGATCAATCTGAAACTTTAAGAAGATAGAATGGCTAAAACATCCAAGAGGACGGGACACACTTCTGGCGCTGCATCCACTCAGCCTCCTTCTCCAAGTGTGGCTGAAAATGAGCCACACTTGGATTTTGAGGAGGAATAAATGGATTTTGAAACGTTGAGGATAACACTGAGTGTGTTGTTCAGGACGAGTTGGCCAATCTGAGGGCCAATCAAGAGAATGCGGCAGAGACCTTGGCACTGCAGCAGAGGGAAATCGAGCGTCAGTGTCAGGAACTGAATGAGCGGCAGGCAGACATGGACTATCGACAGAGAGATGCCACAACCACTTTAGAAGTAGCCATTCAGTTGGCTTGGGGACAAGCTGCGCTGGCTTCTCAACTAGATCAGCCACCAAATGCATCACCACAACGAGCCCCAAATCTGAGTCCTCCGCTTCAGCCAGCGAGCCCTCAAAGGTCGGAGCAACCGCCTGCTGCTCAACAGGATATCCCAATTCAGGATCCTGAGTAGCAGCCACCATCTCAAGCTAGTCGAGGAAATCCCCAATCCTAGAGGCATAATAGGGTCGGGCAGCCTCCCCGAAGCCCTAGACGCCCAGTGGTCGATGAGCCAAATCCACCGAGCAGAGGCCAACATCATTCTGCGAACAGAAGGCACACCGAGTCAGGCTCTGCGGTCAGGGGACCCCCACGGAATAATAATGCACGGGGACCCACTGACCAACACAGGCCTCCCCCTGACGCTCGGGATAGCCAGCTAGAGGAGGAAACAGCGTGACCAGCCGGTCGCGCTATAGTCGGTCACAGTTTAGGCATGACCATGATTATAATGAAGCCGACTCCGGCAAGAGAAATGTTGGTTGAGGGCATGAAGGAAGAGGTGGAGATAGGAACCTCCCACCAAGAGAAAATAGGCCTATGAGCCAAAACGCTGGGGGGAAACCTAGACAGCATAACGTCTTTGATCGGTTAGGCGCTAGCGAGCAAAGACGCAGAGATGATGAACTGAGGGATGTGCTCAACGATAGGCGCGAGAGGCACGATGAGTACGCTCCTCCGGCACCAGTCGCCCCAGCGATCCCAGACGTTGTACAGGCCCAAATTGATGCACTGAATCAGGCTGTCCAGCAGCTGGTGGGAAGCTGGACATCCCACATCGAGTATGATCGAAGGAGAGGTACTCCGTTCGTACAAAGGATTTTTGTAGTAGAAACCCCCAGCAAGTTCAAGATGTCAGTACTACCGAACTTTGATGGGTATGGGGACCCGGTATCTCATGTAAACAAGTTTGAGATACAGATGGACATCTAGAAGGTATCAGACAATGCCTGCTGCAGGATCTTCCCGGCCACCTTATCTGACATTGCCCAGAAGTGGTTTTTTAAATTCCATTATGCTAGTATAGTATCGTGGGAAATGTTCGTGAAGGAATTCTACAGAAAATTTTACGCTGGTCGTGTACACCCCACTAAGGCCAACCAGCTGGTCGAGATACGTTAGAAGGAGGGAGAATCCTTAAAGGAATACGTCCAGCGTTTCATGTGAGTAGCTGCTGGAGCTAAAACAGTGGACGACGAAGGAAAGATGATGGCCCTTACTGCCGGAGTAAGGGGCCATTCTTCCCTCTGGAACAACCTAAGAAAGAATGGGGTGAGGAGTACCCAGGAATTTCTTGACCGAGCAGATCGGTTTATCAAGCTCGAGGATGCAATTGCCAACGAGGGGAAATCGCCTGCAAAAGACAAGGGACCAAAGGAAGATCCACCAAAGCCGCCAACAGGTCAGATAAACCCAATGGCAATGGCAAAGGCAATGAGAACATGAATGGTAAAAATGGTGGAAATAGGGCGAACAATGAGCCATCAACATCCAAAAACAAACGCCCCAAAGGCAATAGGTATGAGCCAAGATTCACCAAACATACGACCCTTGTCGACAGTAGAGCAGAGGTCTACCAGGCGACTAGCGCCAATGTCCCTTATAAGTGACCAGCACCTATAAGGAAGGATATCTCCAAGAGAGATACAACAAAAATTTGTCGTTTTCACAACGACTACGGTCATGACACTAATAAGTGTAACCAGCTAAAGGATGAGATCGAGTTCCTTATCAGACAAGGACACCTAAGGAGATACGTGCGAGCCACATGAGGTTCTCAACGAGAGGCTCAAGGAGGCAACGAGCAGGCGCCTACACGCCAACGCTCGCCACCTTTACAGCCAGCTCCTGTGGCAGGTACGTTACTCACCATCTGTGGCGGCCCACACCTCTCAGGAGATATTGGGAAGGCAAGGGAGCAGTACGCTCGGAACTTACGCCACGACCAAGATATCGAGATGATGACTGTGGAGGATCGAGCGCCTAAAAAAGCTCGAATAGAGGAAGAGTTAATAACTTTCTCTAAGGACGATGCTCAGCATGTCCAATTCCCACATTCGGACCCACTGGTTGTGGACGTCCAGATCGCCAATATGATGGTTAAGAGGGTGTTGGTTGACATAGGGAGCTTGGTCCACATCTTGTACAAATCTTCACTAGAAAGGATGAAGTTGTCCATAAAGACCATAGAGTCGTGCAACCAAACCATTTATGGTTTTTCTGGTGAAGGGCTCGTGCCAACAGGGTCGATTAGGCTTCCGGTTACAGCAGGAAATGCGCCTGCGAACAGGACATTACTCACTACTTTCATAGTAGTTGATTGTCCTTCCGCGTACAATATTGTAATCGGGAGGCCTATTCTAGTCGACTTGCGAGCTGTGACCTCGGTGTGGCACCTTGCCATGAAATTCCCAAATGACGCGGGAGTAGGATGCGTATTGGGAAATTAGCGAGAAGCGAGGGAATGCTATAATCCTGGATAACTAAGGCAAAGAGAGGTGGATCGAGGGAAGACGCCAGGAAAGAGTTGCAATTGGCCAATGAAACATAAGTCCAATCAGGTGAGCACGTCACCAAATAGGGTGTTGCCCAAAGGAGGATAGGGATTTGGATCCTCGCTTTGGGGATTTTGAGGAAGAAGTAGGACCAATCGAGGACCTCGAAGAGCTCTAACTCGATGAAGCAGATCTGACCAGAGTTGTGAAAGTTGGTAAAAACTTAGAGACAATGGCAAAACAAAAGCTGGTGGAATTTTTGAAGAAAAACCAGGGAGTCTTTGCCTAGTCGCATAAAGACATGGTTGGGATTGACCTAGCAGTGATCAGCCATGCCTTGAATATAGATAAAAGCTTTCCACCAGTACAACAAAAAAGAAGGCTTCTCCACAAAGACAGATCGAGGGCTCTGAAAGAAAAAGTCAAGAAGCTAAAAGAGAATGGATTCATCAGGGTAGCGTTTTATCCATCGTGGGTCTCTAATCCCGTACTAGTACCCAAGCCGAATGGCAAGAGGAGAACATGCATGGATTTCACAGATCTTAATAAAGCCTCCCCAAAAGATTGTTTCCCTCTCCCAAGGGTCGACCAGCTGGTCGATGCCACTTTAGGGCACGAGATTCTATCATTTATGGATGCGTACTCTGGGTACAATAAAATCAGTATGCATCCACCTGATAAGGATCACACTAGCTTTCTGATCGATACATGACTTTACTGTTACAAAGTAATGCCCTTCGATTTGAAAAACGCTGGTGCGACTTACCAACGACTAGTCAATCACATGTTTAAAGAGCTGATCGGTACAAACATGGAAGTTTATGTTGATGACATGCTGATTAAGTCGAAGATGGAAAAAGAACACATAGAGGACTTGCAAGAGTGCTTCAACATCTTAAATGAATATCAGATGAAGCTAAATCCCCTCAAGTGTTCCTTCGGAGTTGGATCAGGGAAATTTTTGGGATTTATAGTAAACTCACTAGGAGTCGAAGCTAATCATGAAAAGATCAAGGCTCTGGTCGATATGAAATCGCCAACAAAGATAAAAGATGTTCAAAGTTTAACTGGGAGAATTGCTTCAAGTAGATTTATCTCTAAATCGACGGACAAGTGCGTCCCATTTTTTATTCTACTTAGAGGGATAAGAAATTTGAATGGATGGAGGAGTGCGAGCAGGCTTTTCAAGCTTTAAAGTCTCATATGTCACAGCCACCGATTCTATCTAAGCCGGTCAAAAAAGAAACTTTGTTCGTCTATTTGGCGGTCACAGAATATGCCGCAAGTGCTATCTTGGTAAGGGAGGAGGAAAATGTACAGGTGGTCGTATATTATTTAAGTAAAAGGATAATAGGAGTAGAGCTAAGGTATCCACCCATCAAAAAATTAGCATACTACTTGATTTTAGCCTCCAGAAAGTTGCGGCCATACTTTCAAGCACACCCCATCATCGTACTAACCGACCAGCCCCTACGGCAAGTTCTGCAGAAGCCAAAAGCCGCTGGTCGATTTTTGAAATGGGCAGTTGAGCTTGGGGAGTTTGAAATTTCTTACTTTCCACGAACAACAATAAAGGAGTTTGAGCTTGTCGCAGAGCTCGCTGGGCTTCCAGATGGTGAACAGACAGAAGAGTATGAACCTCACGACCAAACTCCCACTTGGAAGTTGTTTATAGACGGCACTTCTAATGAACATCACACTGGAGCCGGAGTGATTTTGATAATGCCTGAAGGGCATCGATTCCACTGCGCGATTAGATTCGACTTCACGACATCCAACAACGAAGCCGAGTATGAAGCGCTGCTCACAGGTTTACGGTTAGCTAAGGACATGAACATAAAGTCACTTGAAATCTATAGTGACTCCCAGTTGGTGGTTGGTCAGATTATTGGAGAATATCAAGCCCTGGGGCTGAAGATGGTTGCTTACTTGGACAAAGGAAAGGATCTGTTGGCACAGTTTGAAAAATATACTCTCCAGCAAGTTCCTCGCGACCAGAATTCAAATGATGATGCTTTGGCCAAGTTAGTGAGTGCCAAGGATGCTGACACCCTGAATATAGTACCTGTTGAATGGCTATCCACACCAAGCATCAAAGAAAAAGAAACCTCTCTGGTGATTCAGACAGTGGATACGTGGATGGCACCTTTCATTGAATTCTTGACACAGGGAGTATTGCCGACGGACACGAACAAAGCCAGGATTCTTTAGCAGCAGGCTGCTAGGTTTATACTAGTCGACAGAATTCTGTACCGAAGAGGATACTCTATGCCACTCCACAGGTGTGTTTCAAAAGAAAAGGCCAAAGAATTAATGAGAGAGGTCCATGAAGGTTTTTGTGGGGACCACGCTGGGGGGCAGAGTTTATTAAAAAAAATCCTAAGGCAAGGATACTTCTGGCCAACAATGAATGAAGACTCGATGGAATTTGTTCGAAAATGCGACAAGTGTCTGAGATTCTCCAAGATTCCGCGAGTAGCCCCTAATGAGCTAAAGCAGATGCAAAGTCCGTGGCCATTCGCAGTATGGGGTATACACCTAATTGGATCTCTACCCATAGGGAAAGGCGGCGTCAAATACGCCGTGGTAGCCGTCGATTACTTCACAAAGTGGGTCGAAGCTCAGCCACTTGCAACCATAACGACCAAGAAATTGCTGGACTTTGTGGTAAAAAAATATAGTGTGTCGCTATGGATTACCAAGAAAAATTGTCTCAAACAACGACACACAGTTTCATAGTGATCTGTTCATGGACTTTTGCAAGCGGCATGGAATTATCAAAAGCTTTTCTTTAGTTGCTCACCCACAGGAAAACGGGCAAGTCGAGGCTGTCAATAAAACACTAAAGGATACTCTAAAGAAAAGGCTTGAGGAAGCAAAAGGGGCATGGCCAGAGCAGTTGCCTGAAGTCCTCTGGTCGTACAGAACATCCCATCGAACAGCAACAGGCCATACTCCATTTTCCTTAGCTTATGGATATGAGGCTATGTTTCCTATTGAATTAGATCTGCCATCACATCGACGGACGACTTAGATCAAGGCGCTAATATCCAGTTATTGATGGAATCGTTGGATTTGGTCGATGAGAGACGCGAGCAAGCCCAACTCCGAGTAGCAGCTTACCAGCAAAAGGTCGCTTGGTATTTCAACTCTAAAGTACGTGAAAGGAAATTTAATGTGGGAGATCTGGTACTTAGAAGAGTTTTTCTTTACACCCGCAACCAAGCTGCTGGAGTACTCGGACCTAACTGGGAAGGACCCTACCAAATCAAAGAAGTCCTCCATCTAGGCACTTATAAACTTGCTTTCTTGAATGGAGATCTCATTCCCCGCTATTGGAATGGAGAACACCTTCGCAAGTACTATCAATAAACAATTCTTCTTAAAGAATTGGCTTGTATTAATTTTACTTTTTACAAGTTTGTAAACAAGGATTAGTCAATTTTTTGACTGATCGCTTATAAGTGTAAGATCATATTTTTTATCACTCGTACAGACACGATTGTCCATTTATTACGAGAAATAAAGGGACTGTGCGCAGCCAGTCAATCTTGCCAACTATTGTGTTTATTACAAGTATTTGCTCATTACGTGTGTTGTTTTTCTATAATAATCATTGTTTATACATGTCTCTATTACGAGCAGAAATGTTCGAACAGGTCCTAGTCAAGGCAAGTGACTGAGGACCTAAAGCTCCTCAATCACTTGGGGTGCATATAAGGTATCTAGTAAGCAAAGCATATCAATAGGTACGTAAACACATGAGCAAAATAAGTGAAAGCATGCTACGGTACTTAGAGTATTTTTCAAAATTTTGTTATTTTGTTAAATCAAACCAAAGTGTTATGCTAAGTTCGGCCATGCGAATAAATGTTATAATAAAAATATTATAATATCAAAAAAGGAAACATTTTAAACTGCGAGTAGTTACTACTTGGATGTAATTGTCTGTTAAAAGGAAAAAGCTGCCCATGCAACAATAATTGTATAAATTTTCTTTACATCATGAACTGTAGGTCGTGTGTCTCAAAATAAAACTTAAAGAAAAAAAAGATAAGGTTACGAAGCGGCTAGAGGATCCTACTGAGGCTCTTTTGGCTGTTGATCGACGGTGACTCCAGCGTCTTCCTGGGCACCCTCAATACCTGTTGCTAGAGAAATCTCAGGAGACCCTTGAGCCTTCTCTTCCTCTAAGCGAGCAGCAGACCTCGCCAGCTCAACCTCCCTTATATGATATGGTAGATAGAAAAATTTGGCGTTGGGATTGTATTTCCAGAACATATCGAAACACTCAAACGCTGCCCCCTCGTATTTTTCAAGGTTGCAGGCGTTCGCCTCCTCCAGATCAGCAGTCTCCTTGCGGCTTATCACTAGCTCTGCTTGAAGTTTGTGGGCTTCCTGATAGTTGATAAGTGAGGCCTCTTTATACTGCTCTTTGGAAGCAGAGATCTTGGCAATTGATGTTTCTTTCTTCTTCAGCTCCTCTTTGAGGGAGGCAAGTTTGGCCTTAGCTGTTTGAAACGCCTCGGTATGCTTCGCCTCGACCTCCTTGAGTGCCTCAGTATGCTTCACTTCAACTTTTGTGAGCTACTTGGCATGTTTAGCTTTGATTATTTTGAGCTGCTCAGCATGTTGGGCCTCGGCTATGCCAAGATAATCGCTAAGTCTTTTTTCAAACTGAGCAGACAGTACCCTCGAGCTTCGCCAGCTAGAACTCATTGTGAGAACTCCCTGCGACCAGAAACAGATAAAGTTGTTAATAGAATTAAATTAACAAGGTACGGTGACTTACGCTCAGCACTTCGTTCAGTGCACGGTTGATGACCTAGTCGACCACCATAGAGCCAGTCTAGTTGATAGCCTCTCGACTGCGACGGTGCTTTGTATCTTGGTCAGCCTGTCTTTGGGATAGTTAAGCACCACGCTCGTCAGAACTTCTCCCGAAGTTTTTTCTAGATGACCGGAAGGAGTCTGGTCAGTGGAAATTGGAGGAGTGAGGTCAGCAGGAGCTGCAGGAGGAGTTTGTTCAACTAGAGTTGGGGGGTTTTGATTGACAAGAGTTGGCGGAGGAGTTGTCTCTTTGGTAGGAGTTGGCGCAGGAGGGTCCTCCGTTCGAGCCCTCTTTGCGGAGGGGTTGTTGCTGCCCTCCCTAGGCTGGCGCTTGCTAGATTTTTTCTTGCTTGCCGGATTGGTGTATAGGTCGAAAGCACTCTCAGCAGGAATATCTACAAGGAAGAAAACATACGAACAATCAGGCAACATAATAAAAGGATCTTGCCAAGTAATGGAAATGAGAGCAAAGAAATTACAAGTATAATACCCAAGCTACAACTACTGGTCGCTACACTATTTACTGTACTACTGCTACACTCACTCTCTGGCTTGAAGAAGTCTGAATTTAAATTAGGAATGTATGTAAAGTTGTCATCCCCGTCAAATAAATGACAGGGGATGGGCAAATTGTCTAAAAGTGAGAATTCAGTACCGTTCTCGTCTGAAGACTCAAGAATAGGTTTGGGATGCTCAGGAACCTTCTGCTTTCCCTTTCCTGCTGGAGCTGTAGCAACAGCTACTCGTGGGGCACTAGAGGGTTCCCTGACGGTCACACCCATTTCCCTCCTTGTCGAGGGTTGTGACACATCTTGGTGTTGCTCGGGAACTTCTCCACTAGTAGCACTCCCCGCCGTTGATTCCCTCACATCCTGGTGAGGTGCTAGAAGACCGACCAGCCTTAGATTGACCTCTGTAACCAGCTCTTTGACGCTTTTTTCTACGTCAGTCATGCTGGCCAAAGAAGCTTCTCGTATCTCCATCTCTAGAGTAGGAGTTGGTCAAAACCATGGACCTGAACGACATAAAAGTTCTAATGAACACATGAGAAAGCTAAAGGAATTTAAGCAACCAGTGAATAAAGAATTTACCTCCTTCAGTGAAGGCCAAGTTATTGGCGACTAGGTCTGTGGTTAAAAAGTACTGCTAGAAGTACTTTCCTACATTGGACTTGTAGGTGTTCTCACTCAGGAAAATGCGAGTAGATTCCTGATGGCAGAAATGAAAAAACCCCATTTTGTTTTGATTGTGGTTGGACTGCTGGTTTTCATAGATCAAATTAGAGATCATACCCAGCGGAACAACAATCAAAATTATTAATTTAATCCCACAAGATTTCTAGATCTACTTCTTCACATACATATATATATTGAATCAAATACATGAATAGAAAATTACATAAGGTCCTTCATTGCTGCTATCTTTTTGTATGGCAAAAATCCTTGAGATCTCACACCAAGATCTTCCAAAATGTTCTCAGCACACAAAGAACGAGTGTGGGCTTGCTATACAAAATAATAGGCAAAATCTATTTATCAGATGTTCTCAACACTTGAGATTTGATAAAGTTTGGACCTAAGCTTGTGAAGAACAGTGACCTATGCTTGTAGCACTGCTCTCTTTTTCTTAGAGAGATTTCATGATATCATTTCTATCCGTGACAAGTCTCGTTCTGAAAAACTGATATCCTATATTTAATATATCCAATATATTAAAAATAAAATATTAGTTATTTTAAACAATTTGGAAATAACTAATCAGTTATCAGATTATGTTTAAATAATAATATTTTAATCATTTTACAATATCTCATTATTTATTTATATTTAAATAACTAAAATTGTGGAACCAAGAAACTACCACATGACTGTGCACTGTGACTGTGCACTATGCTACACGTGTACCACATGCCAGGGATGGCATGTGATTTTTCCCAATTTTTTATTATTATTTAAATACCAAAAATCCCAAAAATAAATTAATTCAAAATTAATTATATTTTTGTTAAATCAAATAATTAATTAATTCTCAATTAATTAATTACACATAATTATACAATAATTATGTTTGACGCATAGAAAAATATTTTACTTATCAAATAAGTCATTTCGCCCATTTTTGTATTTACCTTTGTCAGTGTTTGTTTGAGCCATTTCGAGGACCATGGACCTATAACATTAAGCTCCAATAGATTGTAACTAAATAATTAAACTCTTTAATTATAATAGTTAATTTATTAATTATGATATTTCTCCACTATAAATTCAGAATTGCACTCTTTATGTTATAGATATACTTTTACAGAAATCTTATTCTAAGTTGTCCATTGATATAATCATCTTACAATAGTTCAACCCTCTAATTAATTAGTTCATAAATTAGAATGAAAGAATTACCATTTTACCTTTCTAATTTACTTCTTATTCCTTAAGTACCATTAATTCACTAGTGAATAATTAATCTATAATCTAATTATAGATTTGAGCTCAAAATCATTTAGTTCCAGAATTAACCCTTAAGGGAACTAATATATGATTCATTAGGAAAGATTAGATTCCGTATTGTTGATACATGTTCCCAGCCATCCATGATATTAAATCTCCAAAACAAAAGTCACTAGCCTCATTCTATGAAGAGACCTTAACGAATGAATCAAAAGATTTAATAAACATGAACAGGAGTTTATGAACACTCAGGATTTAGGTTGATCTATAAATGATCATCAGTTATGATATGAATTACAAGTCTTTATTGTTAAATGGTTTTTGGATAAAGACTTTTATTCATATCGGTCCATGTCATATATAATCATATTATATAAAGCACCTTTACCGAGATATCTTACCACATCAATAATCTGAATCTAGATTATTTGTATCAACATGATACTCAGCAAACCGTACTTACAACCCCAATTAAAGAATTCCATAACTTTAATTTGTTGTTGTTGACTATTGTTATTCATTCATGTGATCTTAATTCTCTTATACTAATACAAGATCACATCCTCAATAATGAATATGGAATTTTTTATGATATTTACAAAATTATTCAAACAATAATTTAATAATCTAAATACAACAATAATAGACCATTGTATTTATTTATTCATAGAAATAACAAATGTCTTTTACATGCTTTTAGGACACACTCCTAACAATCTTCCACTTGTACTTAAAGCAAGTGAGGCATTTATCTCAATCCCATAGTACGTACATGACCCTCGAATTGTTTTCCAAGAAGCGTCTTCGTGAACGGGTCTGCCAGGTTGTGTTCTGATGGGATTTTCATAATGGACACATCTCCTATATGTACGATTTCTCTAACCAAGTGGTATTTGCGCTCTATATGCTTTCCCCTCTTGTGGCTTCTTGGTTCTTTAGAATTGGCCACTGCTCCACTGTTGTCACAGTAAAGAAAAAGTGGTTTCTCCACTTCTGGAACCACTTCCAGATCTGTGTAGAACTTTTTCAGCCAAACTCCTTTTTTAGTTGCTTCACAAGCTGCTATGTATTCAGCTTCCATGGTTGAATCAGCTATACTGGGTTGCTTAATGCTTCTCCAGACAACTGCTCCACCACCAAGAGTGAATATAGACCCAGAAGTAGACTTTCTAGTATCCTTATTAGATTGAAAATCTGAGTCAGTGTATCCAGTAGGTTCAAGGTCACTACCCGAATATACTAGCATATAGTTCCTCGTTCTCCTGAGATACTTGAGAATGTGTTTCACCATAATCCAATGTTCTAAACCTTGATTTGATTGATAACGACTGACAATCCCTACTGCATAACATATGTCAGGTCTAGTACATAACATTGCATACAATAGGCTCCCTACAACTGATGCATAGGGATACTTTCTCATACCCTCTTGCTCTTGTGGTGTCTTTGGACACTGATCATTGCAAAGAGTAATTCCATGTATGGTCGACAATTGACCCATTTTGGAATTTTCCATAAAGAATCTTTCAAGCACTTTTATCAATATAATTTGCTTGTGAAAGTGCCAGGAGCTTGTTCTATCTCTTAGAATTTTAATGCCTAGAACATAGCTCGCTTCTCCCAAATCTTTCATTTGGAATTTGTTAGCCAACCATTTCTTTACATTTGATAATGTCTTTACATCATTCCCAATAAGTAGGATATCATCAACGTAAAGAACTAAGAAAACCATAAATTTTCCTTTGATGTATTTATAAACACATGCTTCATCAACATTTTGTTCGAAGCCGTATGTTTTGATAGTTTCATCGAATGTTAAGTTCCAAGATCTTGATGCTTGTTTCAATCCATAAATGGATTTCTACAACTTGCATACCTTTTGATCTTGATCCTTCTTAATAAACCCTTCTGGTTGTTCCATATATATGGTTTCATCAAGTTGGCCATTCAGAAAGGCTATCTTGATGTCCATTTGCCATATCTCGTAATCATAGATGGCAGCTATGGATAAAAATATGCGAATTGACTTAAGCATGGCCACAGGAGAAAATGTTTCTCCATAGTCTACACCCTCTTTGTGTGTGTAGCCTTTGGCCACAAGCCTTGCTTTATAGGTCTCTACCCTTCCATCTGTACCCCTTTTCTTCTTGTAGATCCATTTACATCCAATGGCATTAACCTTGTCAGGTAGATCTATAAGTTCCCAGACTGAATTAGAATAGATTGATTCCATTTCTTGATTTATGGCAGCTTGCCACTTATCAACATCAGGGTCTTCCATTGCTTCTTTAAAAGTCAATGGATCGTCCTTTTCAATATCTGATACAAGAACGTGTGCCTCATGTTCGTAGAGAATAGGTTGTCTCACAATCCTCCCACTACGACGTTGCACTGGTTTTTCCTTTTCAGGAATTGTGATTTCTTTGGCTGTTTTATCAATAACTGATGAAGAAGATGGAGATGAAATTTTATCTGTTATTAGTTTCTCTAAAACTACTTTGCTCTGAGGTTTAAAATCATTCATATAGTCGTGTTCTAAAAAGGATGCATTTGTCGAAACAAATACCTTTTGATCACTTGGCCTATAGAAATATCTGCCTCTTGTTTCTGGAGCATAGCCCACAAATATACACACTTCAGACCTTGAATCCAGTTTTCCAGATTTAGGTCTTAGCACATGAGCAGGACAACCCCAAATACGGAAATATCGTAAACTAGGTTTATTTCCATTCCATAGTTCTAGTGGTGTCTTTGTCACAGCTTTTGAGGGAACTACATTCAAAATGTAATTAGCTGTTTGAAGTGCATATCCCCAAAATGATAAGGGAAGTGAGGAGTAGCTTAACATAGACCTGACCATGTCCAACAGGGTTCGATTTCTTCTCTTTGAAACTTTGTTTTGTTGTGGTGTTCCAGGTGCTGTGAGTTGGGATAGAATACCATGCTCCAGCAAGAAATCTTTGAATTCAGAATCCAAATATTCACCACCACGATCAGATCGGAGTGTTTTTAAAGATTTACCTAATTGCTTCTTAGCTAAGTCTTTGTAGTCTTTAAACCTATCAAAAGTTTCTGACTTCTTACGCATTAGGTTAACATGACCGTAACTAGAATAGTCGTCAGAGAATGTGACAAAATATTCATAACCACCTCGAGCTTGAATGTTAATTGTACCACATACATCACTATGTATAAGCACTAGTGGTTCTTTGGCTCTATTTCCCTTCGAAGTGAAAGGTCGTTTAGTCAATTTTCCTTCTAAACAGGATTCATAATCTGGTAGGGTTCCAACTGTTAGTTCCCTCTAAGGTCCATCTTTAGTTAACCGGTTTATCCTATCTAGACTAATATGACCTAATCTTAAGTGCCAAAGATACGTGTCATTTTCTTTAGAAACCTTTTGTCTTTTGTTACTTTGTGGAATAGCTACTTTAAATAATTTAGAATTATTGAGCGATTGTTCTACTGGATTAAGCATGTACAGTTCGCTTCTTTATTTCGAATGAAAAATATTGTTCCCATTCTTTGAAATAAAAATCATATTATTATAAAAAAAAATGCCAAAATTTTGTTCATGTAGCAAAGACAAAGAAATAATGTTTCTAGTAATTTCAGGAATAAAGAAAACATTATTCAAAACTAGAAAATTATTCTTAAAAATTAAATGGACTGTTCCACATGCTTTAGCTGAAACAAGCGCTTCACTTCCCACTCTCATAGTCATCTCTCCTTGCTCCAGCAACTTTGCGGACTCAAGCATCTGCAAACAAGAACAAACATGGTTAGTGGAACCAGAATCAACTATCCATGATAATTTATCTTGTTACACCATACAAGCTTCGAGTACAAGTAAATCTAATTTACCTTTCTTTTTCTCTTTCAGCTCGGCGAGATACTTTGGACAGTTTCTCTTTCAATGACCATCGACATTACAATGGAAACACTTTCCTTTGGGTGCCTTTTGTTTGGGGTCATTGTTCTTTTTGTTTTCGGGTGCCTTGGATGACTTCTTTGCCTTTTTCGGATTGTCCTTTTTAGGTTTGCAGTCATTGTTATTGCTTTTCCTTTTCTTCTTAGAAGAAGATGGTTTTGCTTCAGCCTGACTTGAGATCATCTTGTTTAAAGACTCAAAAGTTTGTAATTCATTAAGCAATTGTGTCATGTTAAATTCCAATTTGTTCATGACATAATTTGTTGTGAATGTAGAAAAAATAGGAGTTAAAGACTCAAATATAATGCTTACTTGTGTCTTTTCATCCATGACTGCTCCATGCGTCTCAACTTCATGTAGTACACTGATCTTGTTCAAAACATGCTCACACACAGATTGTCCTTTCTTCATCTTAGCATTCATGTAGGTTCTAGTAGCCTCATGACGACTTTGATCAGATGGGCGCCCAAACATTTCCTTAAGAGATTCTAGTATCTCAAAAGCAGTTTCCATGGATTCATGCTTTGTTCGTAGGACATCACTCATGCTTACAAGCATATAGCACTTATCTTTGTTATTGGATTGAATCCATGCATCAAATTTGTCCCGAACATGTTTTGGGGCATTGGCGCCAGGTTCTTCAGGACATTCCTCATTTAGGACAAACTTGTGGTTTTCGCTAACCAACAAGAAATTCATATTTGATTTCCATTTTATGAAGTTATCACCAGTTAATTTTTCTTGTGCGATTAAAGCAGTGATGGGATTTCCAGAGATAGACATATTCTGAATAAAATAAAAAATACAAATATTATTATTATATTTAGAAAAATAAATATCAAAATTTTAGAAATTAAACGTGTTGCATGAGCCCAATTAAAACATAAACAATAAAGATTAATTTCCACGATAAAATTTTATAACAATTAAAGTGCTGCCTTAGGGTCGGTCAAATTAATCTTAGAGAATTTATAAGACATTCTTATCTTTATTGTTTAAAACTTAAAATAACTCTTTATTTTCTCTTTTAAACATTAAAGTACCACTTAGTTTGGTCAAGTTATGATTATCCACTGCAAAAGCTTAATCATAACTTTGTGAGTGTAACCCATTATTTCAGAGTTCATGACTTAGGACATGCTGCCTTAGGGTCGGTCAAACCTAAAATACATCATTAGTTCCTATATTTGTAAGAAATATAACCTTGCTATTGATATGTCTAGACACCTTCCTTAGGGGGACAAAAACAAAGCCGTCGCGAGGCGCTATTCATATCTCACGGTGTTATATTAATAATGGAGACCATGGGTTATGTTGAGTTATCAACCCTCTCCCACTCACTATTTTGAAATAAGTGTGTACGCCCTGATTCTCCCACGGGCTGATTAGGGAGCTGAGTTGCGGCCTAATCATGATTATCTCATGGACATCCCCAAAACCGGAGCTGCCGTCATAAGGTCGTACCTCCTTAAATGCGGTTCTATAACGACGGCTGGGCATAGGCTAGGCCATTAAATGCGGTTCTCGTAAGACGTACCGTCACCAACCACGATGTTCCACGTATCAGGCGCCTGCGTAAGATGTGGAATGTGAAGAGTTCATGGGGAAGCCTAAAAGCCCCTACTGTGGCCTTATACGACGTAGTATACCACGAGCAGGGGCTTGGGGGGCAGATGTACGCCCTGATTCTCCCACGGGCTGATTAGCGAGCTGAGCTACGGCCTACTCATGATTATCTCATGGACATCCCCAAAACCAGAGCTGCCGTCATAAGGTCGTACCTCCTTAGCTCGAGGTAACCCAAGGGTTCGCCAAGCTTGCCTAAGAACTGAGTCCGGACTCTGAAGACCGAAGGTCGAGTTAAGTATCCAGCTCCTGGTACGAGCTGGATCTGGAAGCTATGACCCTTTGTAAAGTCAACACACGCAAGGTAAACGTGCATATATCAGACATCACGTGTCTGATATGCCTTTGACTTCTCGGACACGCAGCAGGAACGTGCGTATTCAGACACCCACGACTGGGTTAGGCCGTGCGGCCCATTATCTCCTTACCTATTGATTTGACCACACTTATGTGTCAGGTTTAGGAATTAATCATGAATGTCACAGAGTTGATACGATAGGTAAGAAGGTCACGGGATGACCTTCTTACCAACTCCCAGGTGCCTTCTCCTATAAATATGGAGACCCTGGGAGTTGATAAGGGTTGGATTATCTCTTGTAAGAAATACCCTGTCATCAAATATCCAGTATATATCAACAATACTGACTAGTGGAGTAGAAGGATTTTAACCTTTGAACCACATAAAAAACGTGTCTTGAGTCACCTTTTCATCTCTAAGATCATATATCTGTTTCGGTTCAACATTAGCACTAATCCTTTTCTCTTCTTTTCTTAATTACCTGTTGGCGAAGAACAACGTCAACAGTTTGGTGCTTTCATTGAGAGCAAGTTCGATTCGGTGCTGTCGCAAACATCCAACTATGGTGACAACTCGATCCAGGCACGGTAATGAGACAGAACAACATGATGGGAAGGAGGCTCATCATACTGCCACCCCTGGTGAACAAATTCCTGAAGTCCAGCAGCGGCCAGGAAAACAGCCGGCGGGCCAAGATGACATCGGAAGTTCGGCCGCCCGGCCACCTAATCCAAACCCGTGTTATTACACGGTGGTGGAGATGGAGAACGCTCAGTTGAGGAGCCAGCTAGTAATGGCTAACCAGTAGATCAAGGATGTGCTGGCCCGACTACCCCCTCTCACAACCGACGTTAACGTCGGAGAGAGGCAAGGCGAGGCTCCTAAGTCTCGCCGGGGTAATCAGTTCAGGCGTAGACGTTCAGACAGGCTTCTGACAGCCAACTCTACTCCTTCATCACACCACCGAGAGGCAAACTTCGAAGAAATGCCTGGAGCCAGGCAACAGCAATACAGCCATTCGGTCAAAACGTCAACTCCTAGCTCCCAGCCATCCTCGAGAACGCCAAGGGGAGCTTGAGGAAATTCCCGAAGGAGATCCGGGGAGGGCTCGCAGCATCAGCCCATCCCCAACAACCGTCCTGCGCCTCGTCCAGATCGCCAGGTGCAGGACCAGCAGGTTGGCAGGGCCGAAAGGCCCCCACCAAATTTGATCCGTCCTGACGGAACTAGGATCGCCTCTCCAGTCAGGCATCCTCCATCTCCAATCAGATATCCATCTCCTCATCGGCTCGTCTGAGATATCCCAGCCAATGAGAGTAGTAGGAGAAACCCGCCATCAGCTGGACCTTCCCGGCATAGCAGGGCGCCAAGGGAAATCCCAGATCCTCACCACCAAAGGCGGACTCCAAGCCTATCTAGCAAGAGCCACTGGACCGGTAGTCGCCGGAGTGATCTCTCTGGGGGAGACCTGCGTTAGCATTTGAGTTCGGCATAAAGTCATCAAACCACCCAGGGAGGCGACCTGCTAGATCGCCTTAACTCTCATAGGGGGGAACCAGCAGGAGGAGATGGCCACGCTCGCTCAAGGGGGGGCCCTGTCCGAAGTACGTAACATAGGGAATGCCCCAAATAACCTATCTCAAGATAGGAGGGGCAATAACCCACCAAATATGTACAATGGGTCCGGAGCTGTTGAACAGCCCCGGAATAACCACGGACATCAGGACCAAACCCTCAAGCGCCTGGTTCAGATGGAAGAGCCGATGAGGAAACTCTTGTCAGAAAAAGAAACAGATGAATATGATTCAGGGGACGAGATGGAACTCTTCACCCCCAGCATAGCAGCAACGGCGTACCCATCTAGTTTCCGTATGCCGCACCTGTCAAAGTTCAATGGGGACGGAGACCCATCGGACCATCTAGGGATGTTCAACACCCTAGTGATGGCCCACAACATTGGCCCCGAGCTGAGATGTTTAATCTTCCCTTCCACACTGACTGGACCTGCCAGGCAGTGGTTCAAGCAAAGTAAAAGACAGTCAATCAGCTCCTGGAAGACTTTCTCGGCAGACTTCAAAAGGGCATTTAGAGCCTCCCAGGCCGCCCGTGTTCAGGCCGACTCCCTGGCTAACGTGAGGCAGCAGCCCAGTGAGACTCTGAAGGCCTACTTGAGCAGATTTGCGAACGTCGCCGCTCGAGCCAGAGACACGGATGATAGCTCCAAGCTCATGGCCATGAGAACTGGAATCCTCGTTGGACGAGATCTCTGGAAGGATATACAAAGGAAGGGGGTCAGCTCGGTTAACGAATTCCTCAACAGGGCCCAAGAATGGATTAACTTGGAGGAGGCCGAAGCCTCAGTTGCGGGAACCAGGCAGGTCCCCGAACAGCCCGCTGGAGTGGGGACGGAGGTCATGGCAGCGACCCAAAATGTCACACAGAACAACCAGCCCTGTGGAGGCAAAAGAAAGGGAAATGGCGAAAACAGTCAGCACGACCAAAAGAAGAATAAGTCCGTAGACAAAGTCAAGCCCGTCTTCGCGACTTATACAGAGCTCACCCAGTCTAGGGAGAATATCTTCCTAGCTAACTCTACTCGAGTCCCCTGGAAGAGGCCGGAGCCATTAAAGCACCACAAGGGGAAGAGAGACACCTCCAAGTTTTGCCGTTTTCATAACGATGTTGGCCACAATACCGACGATTGTAGGCATTTAAAAGATGAGATCGAGACTCTCATCCGAGCTGGCCCCTTGGCTCAATACGCACGAAACAGGGTTCCAGCAAGTCGACCTGCTCCAGAAGTCCCGGCCAGTCAGCCCGGGCCTCGGGTAGATCAGGACGTTCCTCCTCCCGTGGTTGGAGGAGAGATATCCACCATCTCTGGAGGTCTGCATATGGCCGACACGAGCAAAGGCGCCCAGAAGAGATACGTGAACGAAGTAAAGGCTCATAACGGAGTAGAGTTCGTCCCGGAGCAGCGTCAGTCAAAGCAGCAGCGATTGGAGATGCAACCGATCATTTTTACGGAGGAAGATGCGGGCCATGTCCAGTTCCCTCACAATGACCCTTTGGTCGTGGCAGTTCAGCTCGCCAATCAAAGGGTGAGGAGGGTGCTGATCGACAACGGGAGCTCGGTGAACCTCCTGTTTCGTTCCACGTTGGAGAAGATGGTTTTGACCGTTACCGAGCTAAAGGCGACCTCCATGATGTTGTATGGCTTTTCGGGAGAGGGATCAGTAGCAATAGGGACGATCGAGCTGGTGATCACCCTAGGAGAAGGATCTCGAACAGTCTCCAAGCTCCTCGAGTTCGTGGTCATCGACTGCTCCGCTGCATACAATGCGATCTTGGGAAGACCTACGCTCATGGCGTTTGAGGCCGTCACTTCCATTCGCAACCTCGCGATGAAATTCCCTACTTCCACGAGAATATGCATTGTTCGTGGCGATCAGCTCGCTGCCAGGGAATGCTACAGCATTTCTATGAAGGGAAAATCTAAACCCGGGCAGCTGGCAATGGCCATTCAAGATGGTGAAAAGGAATCTCAGGAACCCTTAGCTGATCCTGAGATTGAAAAACCTCAAAGCGCCGAAGGGGAAAATGTCGTCTTAAGTGAGGATATTGACCCCCGAATAGGCGAGGACAGATCCGAGCTCCAGGCGATTGAGGAGCTCGAGGAAGTGAACATTGATCCGCAGAATCCATCACGGATGGTCAAGCTCGGGAAAAACCTCTATAGCAAGAGGAAGGTGGAGCTGACTAAGTTTCTGCGGGATAACCTGGACGTGTTTGCATGGTCCCATGAGGACATGGTGGGAATCAGCCCGAGTGTCATCATGCATACACTTCATCTGGATAAAAGCATTCCCGCCAAGTCCCAGAAGCAAAGACGCCTAGGAACAGCTCGAGCTGAAGCCTTGGAGGAAGAGGTGGCCCGGCTCAAGAAATGCAGCTTTATCCGTGAAGCCAAGTTTCCAATATGGGTCGCCAACCCCGTGCTGGTCCCGAAGCCCAACGGAAAATGGCGGATCTGCATAGACTTCTCCGACCTGAATAAAGCCTGCCCCAAGGATTGTTTTCCACTGCCAAGGATTGACCAGCTGGTAGATGCCACGGCGGGGCACGAGCTCATGTCCTTTATGGACGCGTATTCAGGCTACAATCAGATCGCCATGAATCCGACGGACTAGGAAAACACCAGCTTCATGACCCCGACTAACGTTTATTGTTACAAGGTCATGCCGTTCGGGCTGAAGAACGCCGGAGCTACCTACCAAAGGTTAGTAAACAGAATGTTCGCAAGCCAGATCGGGAAAAACATGGAAGTTTACGTTGATGACATGCTAGTCAAGTCAAAGACTGCCGATAACCATGTTTCTGACCTAGAAGAATGTTTTAAGATACTACGGGAGTATGGCATAAGGCTTAATCCACAGAAGTGCACTTTTGGAGTCGCGTCCGGGAAGTTCCTGGGCTTCATAGTCAATACCCGAGGAATCGAAGCAAACCCCGACAAGATCAGATCACTGCTCGAGCTTCCCTCGCCCAGGTCGCAAAAAGATGTCCAAGGCTTGACAGGAAGAGTGGCTGCCCTGAATCGGTTTATTTCCAAGTCCACCGATAAGTGTTTACCATTCTACACCCTGCTTCGAGGAAACAAGAAGTTCGAATGGACAGAGGAGTGTGAAAGCGCATTCCTCGACCTGAAGCCACATCTGGCCAAGCCGCCCGTACAATCCAAACCCAAAGCAGGAGAGCCTCTTTTTCTCTACCTGGCTGTCACTGGGGATGCAGCTAGTGCCATGTTGGTATGAGAAGAAGACCGAGTTCAGAAACCAGTCTACTACATCAGCAAGAGACTTCTCGGGGCTGAATCCTGGTACCCGTTGATGGAGAAATTGGCGTTCTGTCTTATCACGGCCTCGCGAAAGCTCAGACCGTACTTCCAGTCCCACTCGATACACGTCATGACCGATCAACCTTTAAGGCAGGTTTTGCAAAAACCTGAAGCATCGGGACGTTTGTTAAAATGGGCGATCGAACTCAGTCAGTTCGAGATTTTTTACATTCTGTGAACTGCTATAAAAAGTCAGGCCCTGGCCGATTTTATGGCAGAATGCACGGGATTCTAGGAGGATCCCGCAGAAGACTCAACCCAAGTCACCTCGCCCCAGGTGTCGTGGAGGATCTTTGTAGATGGTTTGTCCAATGAGAACAGCTCCGGAGCTGGAATCATTTTGATATCCCCCGAGGGACATAGATTCCACTCGGCGCTGAGATTTGGATTCAAAGCCTCCAACAACGAGGCCGAATACGAAGCTTTGCTGGCTGGGCTGAGGATAGCCCAGGAGTTGAAGGCGAGCTCCGTCCAGTGCTTCAGTGACTCCCAGCTCGAGGTAAACTAGGTTCTGGGCGAATATCAGGCACGGGGACCCAATATGGCCGCCTATCTGGCAAAGGTAAAAGCTGAGCTATCCGCGTTTGAGCGAGGCTCGATCGAACAGATACCTCGGGAGCAGAATGCTAACGCAGACGCTCTTGCCAAGATCGCCACCTCTGGGGAAACGGAGACCTTGGGGCTAGTGCCAATAGAGTTCTTGGAGAAACCAAGCATAGTGGATGTCAGGACGGAGGTCGAGATGATCGATGCCAGGCTGACCTACATGACCCCCATCCTTGAGTATCTCGTCGAGGGAAAGCTGCCTGAAGGGCGTAATGATGCGCGTCGAGTACTCTATCAAGCTCCCAGGTATACTATAGTAGATGGGGTGTTATACCGGCGTGGGCACTCCCTGCCTCTCCTACGATGTGTTCTTCCAGGTGAAGCAAAGGCCATCCTGCAGGAGGTGCACGAGGGTTTTTGCGGTGACCACACTGGGGGGCAAAGCTTGGCCTTAAAGGTCCTAAGGCAAGGGTATTACTGGCCAACTCTGTCCAAGGACTCGATTTCATACGTGAAGAAGTGCGACAAGTGCGACAAGTGCCAGTGGTTCGCCGCAGTTGCCCGAGCTCCTCCAGTCAAGCTAAAGATGATCTCGTCCCCATGGCCGATTTCCGTTTGGGGGATAGACTTGGTTGGCACCTTCCCCACTGGAAAGGGCGGGGTCCGTTACGCCATGGTAGCCATCGACTACTTTACGAAGTGGGCTGAGGCAGAACCTTTGGCAACGATAACATCCAAAAAAGTGCTTGACTTCGTGGTTAAAAGCATTATCTGTCGATTCGGCCTGCCCAAGAAGATCGTTTTCGATAACGGCACTCAGTTCGACAGCGACCTGCTCACCGAGTTTTGTGAAAGGTACAGAATTGTGAAAAGTTTCTCCTCCGTGGCCTATCCTCAGGCGAATGGCCAGGTCGAAGCTGTCAACAAGACTCTAAAGGCGAGCCTCAAGAAGAGATTAGATGAAGCGAAGGGGGTCTGGCCGGAACAGCTCCCCCAGGTCCTATGGGCATACCGGACCTCGCATCGGACTCCTACGGGTCATACTTTTTTTCCCTAACCTTTGGGAGTGAGGCAGTCCTCCCCGTGGAAATTAAGGTGCTTTCGCATAAGGTCCAATCTTACGACTAGGACCGCAACCACGAGCTACTGTGCAATTCCCTTGACCTAGTTTAAGAAAGGTGAGAAGATTGGCAACTCCAGCTCGCCCATTATCAGCAGAAAATCACTCGCTATTTCAACTCCAAAGTCAAAAAGCGCGCCTTTAGCGTCGGCGACTTGGTCCTAAGGAGAGTTTTCCTGGCCGGGAAAGATCCCAAAGAGGGAGTCATGGGACAGAATTGGGAAGGACCGTACCAGGTCATCGAAATCATTAAGGAGGGAACTTATAAGTTAGCTCGGCTTGATGGAGGGGCAGTCCCGCGGACTTGGAACGCCATCCATTTAAAGAAATATTATCAATGATTCACTTGTAAGGCCTAGGAGGGCCATTTTTTATGTATTAATGAGAATCAGCTTTTTGTACATGTTTGCAAGTGTAATCTAAAGTAACCACGAAAGACCCTTTCCCAGTAACTTGGGGGGCATATGGTACCTGGATATAACCAGGTCTCCTTAATGACTTAGAAGTTGATTCATATCGATTGACCGTTGTTTTTCTTAAAAAAATGCGAGATATTGATAAGGATTAACGCTAACTAAGTCCTATCCTGGTCATAACCGGGTCATAAAACTTAGAAGTTGATTTAAATCTATTGATCGTTGTTCTTCCTAAAGAGCTCGAGATATGGATAAAAGTTAATGTGAACTAAGTTTTCAAAATAAGTTCCTGGTCATAACCGGGTCATAAAACATAGAAGTTGATTTAAATCTATTGATCGTTGTTCTTCCTAAAGAGCTCGAGATATGGATAAAAGTTAATGCGAACTAAGTTTTCAAAATAAGTTCCTGGTCATAACTGGGTCATAAAAATTAGAAGTTGATTTAAATCTATTGATCGTTGTTCTTCCTAAAGAGCTCGAGATATGGATAAATGTTAACGCGAACTAAGTTTTCAAAATAAGTTCCTGGTCATAACCAGGTCATAAAACATAGAAGTTGATTTAAATCTATTGATCGTTGTTCTTCCTAAAGATCTCGAGATATGGATAAAAGTTAACGAGAACTAAGTTTTCAAAATAAGTTCCCGGTCATAACCGGGTCATAAAACTTAGAAGTTGATTTAAATCTATTGATCGTTGTTCTTCCTAAAGAGCTCGAGATATGGATGAAAGATTAACGCGAACTAAGTTTTTAAAAAAATTGTAACCAAAATGCGTAAGGGCAAGAAAGAGGGTCAATTAAAAGCGTTGAATCAAATTGTCTCGAGGTGGAAGCACCTCATGCAAAGGTTACACAAAAAATATTAAAAAATAGTGAAGGGCACAAGAGAAAAACGCCTTAGGCTCTGCCAGGTGGCCCCTTGGAGGTCGCCGTCTCACCTTGCTCAGCTGCGCCGGATCCTTCCCCGGCCTCGGAGGGCGCGTCTTTATCAAGACGAGCTTGGAACTTCACCAGCAAGCTCTCCCAGAGGCTCGCTGACAGGAAGGAGAAGCCAGCGTTTGGATTGTAGGCCCAGCAATGGTAGAACAGGTCTTCCAGGGACTTTTCTGAAGTTGTCTGCTCGGCCTCTAGGGTGGCCCGAGCGGCCTGAGCCCGAGCCTTCGCGGCATCTAGGTCTGTCCGCGAGGTGGCGAGGGAGGTCTCGAGCTCAAATACCTGGGAGCGCACCAAATGCGATCGACCCATCTCGGGCAAATTCTGGACCGTCTAGGCCGCGACATGGATGGCAGCCACCGTCACCCATACGGTTCCCTCCATCACCTATAAGATATCCTTCGCCCCCCCGAAGGAATGCTCAACCAGTTCGAGATCAGGGCGAAAGGCGTGCGGGAGGAAGACAAGGAAACGGGGAGGCTTTCCAGGAGCGGAGAGGCGCCCCATCTGAAAAAAGTCAAACATCTCGGTCTCACACGGCGGAGACGAGGCGACATGGAAAGAATCCATCACGAAATAACCATGCGACGAGTTTTAACAGTGATGATTTTGGAGATACCAGGTCGGTCAGCAAGCATGACCTAGGTCGTAAGAATACTGGAAACCGCAGAAATCGTCCCGACCTGCGAGAGCACCTGAATCAAAGTCGGGGTAATAGTGACCCAATAAATCCGGACCTGAGGGATCGCTTGAATAGGCGTAGAGATCCCTTGCGGAGACGCGAGCCTGGAATTATGATCGATGACAACCGATTCCAAACAGTACCCCTTGTGAACCCATTCCAAGAAAGAATCGATCAGCTTGAAAAGGCCTTTAGGCTTTTGAAAAATGAGCAAAAGAATGATCAATATGAAGACTCTGACGAGGAGCTCGAACCGTTTGCTCCCCATATTTCCAATACTCCATTTCCTCAAGGGTTTCGGATCCCTCACGTCCCAACGTTCGAAGGAAAGACCGACCCGTATAGTCATCTGAGCACGTTCAACACCATAATGAGAGCCAGTGACGTGGGTTACGAGCTCAGATGCATGTTGTTTCAAGCATCATTGACAGGACCTGCCAAAAGCTGGTTCGAAAAATATAAGAGACATTCAATAACCTCTTGGGAGCAGCTGTCTAAAGACTTTAAAAAGCAGTTCAAAGCCATGATGGGGGTTCGACTTGAGGCATCAACCATCACTAATGTTTGGCAACAACCAGGCGAAACATTCAAAAGTTACCTTACAAGGTTTAACTTGGAAGTCGCCCGAGCTTGGAATGTGGATGACAGTGGACACTTAATGGCTGTCCAGGCCAGAGTAATGCCAGCAAGCGCCCTCTGGGACGATATGCAAAGAAAACCGGTGAGGTCCCTAACTGAGTTTAATAGACGAGCGCAGAGGTTTGTCAATGTAGAGGAAGCGAGGTCGACACTTAATGTGACTTCCCAGCCCGGAACTACAACGATAAACGTAAACTCTGCTTCAACCTCGGCGGACCCAATAGCTTCAAAGCCTGCTGTGGAAAACCCTTCCAAGAGAAAAAAGAACGAAGGAAGTAATCCCGAGGCCTAAGGAGGAAAGAAAAAGAAGGGGGAGAGATATTTCTTCGTGTATAGAGTGTACACCGAGCTCAACGAGTCTCAGGAGAACATATACCTGGCTAATGAAAACCAGGTCCCCTTTAGGCGTCCGGACCCAATGAGAAATCAAAAGTCCAAGAGGGATTCAAGCAAGTATTGCCGATTTCACAGAGACACCGGGCATACTACCGATGAATGTCGACAGCTGAAAGATGAGATCGAAGGATTGATCTCGAGAGGTTACTTTAGACAATATGTCAAGAACCAGAGTACTAATTAGGCGACCACGAACCAGAGAGTCGCCGCATCGCAGCCCGCACCTAACAACAATTCTCGAGCTCGGAAAGAGGATAGGCCCCCGCAAATTGATGGAGAGGATGTGATAACCATCTCGGGAGGGCCTCACCCCGCAGGAGTAGGCAGGAATGCCCAAAAGAGATACGTTAACGAGCTGAAAACTGGGGATGGGTCTCCTTATGAACCCGAACCTAGGGCTCCAAAAAGCCAGAGGATTGAAACACAACCAATAACCTACACTGAGGAAGAGGCATCCCATGTCCATTTTCCTCACCATGATCCATTGGTCATCACTCTCCAGCTGGCCAATAAAAGGGTCCACCGAGTTCTCATAGACAATGGGAGATCAGTCAACATTCTCTATAAAGCAACCCTCGAAAAGATGGGACTCTCCCTTCGCGACCTGAAAGCATGTGCAACTACTTTATACGGCTTTTCACGAGAAGGGACCGCCTGCATGGGATCCATCGAGCTCCCCGTGACCTTGGGAGACTACCCAGTCTCGGCAACCAAGATGATGGAGTTCGTGGTAGTAGACTTACCATCAGCCTACAATGTGCTGCTCGGGAGACCCGCCCTGGTCGGGCTGGGGGCAGTTTCATCAGTAAGGCATCTGGCCCTTAAGTTCCCGACCCCCAGCGGGGTCGGAACATTGAAGGGAGATCAATTGGCAGGGAGGGAATGCTATAGCATCTCCTTGAGAGGAAAGAAACAGACGAGCGCACAAGCACTCGCCATCATTCAAAACAAAGACGGAACAGTCTTAGAGATTGACGAAGAGATTGATCCAAGGGTTGAGGAGAAATTTGACCTCAAACCTTTAGAGGAGCTCAAAGAAATTCAGCTCAAGGAAGCCGATCCCTTGAAAAAGGTGAAGGTCAGAAAACACCTCCAAGATGAAACAAAATAGCAATTAATTTGCTTTTTGAAGAAAAACCACGATGTCTTCGCGTGGTCGCACTCGGACATGGTAGGAATAAGTCCGAGTATAGCAAGCCATGCACTAAATATAGACAAAAGCTTCCCCCCGAAGCAACAAAAGCGAAGACAGCTGGACGAAGATAGAAAGAAAGCACTAAAGGAGGAGGTTGACAGGTTAAAGGAAAACCGATTCATTAGGGATGCCTTTTACCCTGACTGGGTAGCCAATCCGGTGTTGGTCCCAAAGCTCAATGGGACGCGGCGAACCTGTATTGACTACTCGGATCTCAACAAAGCTTGCCCGAAAGACTGTTTTCCGTTGCCAAGGATTGACCAGCTCGTGGATGCCACGGCGGGGCATGGCCTGATGTCCTTTATGGATGCCTATTCTGGATATAACCAGATTCCCATGCATTCCCCCAACCAAGAACATACGAGCTTCATCACGGATAAGGGGCTATACTGCTATAATGTCATGCCATTCGGGCTCAAGAATGCTGGGGCCACATATCAGCGGCTCGTGAACATGGTGTTTTCAAAACAAATAGGGATCAACATGGAAGTTTATGTCAATGACATGCTTGTCAAATCTCAACTCAACAAGAACCATGTTAATGACCTCAAAGAGTGCTTCGGCGTACTCCGGAAATACAACATGAAGCTAAATCCTCAGAAGTGCACTTTTGGGGTGTCTTCAGGAAAATTTCTGGGCTTTATCGTGAACTCTCATGGAATCGAGGCCAACCCCGACAAGATCAAGGCCCTGATTGACATGCCCTCACCTCGAAGGCACAAAGATGTCCAAAGTTTGACTGGCAGGATGGCAGCCCTAAGCAGATTCATCTCGAAATCTACGAACCGTGGTCTTCCATTTTTCAACCTATTGAGAGGAGGTAAGAAATTTGAATGGACGGAGGAGTGCGAGCTGGCCTTTCAGGAGCTCAAAAAGCACCTTACAGAACCACCCATCCTGTCAAAACCTGAAATGGGAGAAACTCTGTACCTATACCTCTCAAGCACCGAACACGCAATAAGCGCAGTGCTCGTTCGAGGGGAAGAGAAGGTAGAAAGACCCGTTTACTACATCAGTAAAAGATTACTGGGGGCAGAGTCAAGATACCCCCTGATGGAGAAGTTGGCGCTTAGTCTAATTCATTCATCTTGTAAAATCCGCCCCTACTTTCAGGCGCATCCCATCCATGTGCTGACTGATCAACCACTTAGGCAAGTCTTGTCTAAACCAGAAGCTTCAGGTCGACTTCTTAAATGGGCTGTTGAGCTCGGACAGTTCGAGATCACCTACCACCCGATAACGACCATTAAGGCACAGGCGTTGGTGGACTTTATAGTGGAATGTACTGGCATAGCCGACGACGAGGTAATAACCCCGGCCCACGAGCTGTGGAAACTTTACGTCGACGGCTCATCAAACGAAAATGGAGCGGGGGCAGGGATCATTTTGGTTACCCCCGCAGGAAGCAGATTTCATTATGCCTTAAGATTTGGTTTCAAAGCATCGAATAATGAGGCTGAATACGAGGCTTTACTCGCGGGACTTCGTATAGCAAAGGAGCTCAAAGCTAGAGCTTTACATTGCTACAGTGATTCCCAGCTCGTGGTAAATCAAATCTTGGGAGAATACCAGGCTCGTGTCACGGGAATGGCAGCTTATTTGGAGAAGGCAAAATCCGCATTGGAGTGTTTCGAATTTTATACAATCGAACAGTTTCCCCGCGAGCGGAACTCAAATGCAGATGCCTTAGCTCGGCTCGCCACATCCGCTGAAAATGAAGAACTGAACGTTGTGCCCATAGAACACCAATCGGCACCTAGCATTAATGATCCAGAGGAGGAAGATGTGTGTATGATCAAAACAGAACCTACCTGGATGACCCCAATAGTGGAATATCTCGAGAACGGAGTCCTTCCAAGAGACCGGAACCAGGCTCGAAAGTTGATGTATCAACTTCCCCGTTACACCATTTTGGACGGAAAGCTATACAGGAGGGGATATTCCATGCCGTTACTTCGGTGCGTAACCCTGCCCGAAGCTAAGAAGATCATTGAAGAAATTCATGAAGGGTTCTGTGGAGATCACACCGGGGGGCATAGCCTATCCAAGAAGATCATATGCCAAGGATATTTCTGGCCAACTATTAAAACGGATTCTTTCGAGTACGTGAAGAAATGCGACAAATGCCAGAGATTTGCCACGATTCCCCGAGCTCCACCATCCGAGCTGACCATGTTGACTTCCCCATGGCCTTTCGCGGTATGGGGCATCGACCTCATAGGCTCTCTCCCGACTGGCAAAGGCGGAGTAAAATATGCTGTAGTCGCCGTGGATTACTTCACGAAGTGGACGGAGGCTGAACCGTTGGCAACTATAACTTCAAAAAAGATCCTTGATTTCGTAGTAAAAAGCATCGTGTGCCGATATGGGGTGCCGAGGAAGATCGTATCCGACAACGGAACCCAGTTCGATTGCGACTTGTTCACCAACTTTTGTGAAAAGAACGGCATAATAAAGAGTTTTTCATCAGCAGCTCATCCTCAAGCGAATGGCCAGGTCGAGGCTGTGAACAAAACTCTCAAAAGTTCTCTGAAGAAAAAGTTAGAGGAGGCAAAGGGATGTTGGCCCGAAGAATTTCCCTAAGTCCTATGGGGTTATAGAACCACGGCTCGAACATCAACGGGACACACCCCGTTCTCTCTAGCATACGGATGTGAGGCTATGTTGCCTATTGAGGTCGAAATCCCAACGATCCGAACTCAAATTTACGACCAAGATTCAACCACACTCATCTAGAAGAAACCTTAGACTTGATTGAAGAAAAGAGAAACGAGGCTCAACTAAGGAACCCTGCCTACCAGCAACGAGCTACTAGATATTTCAACAAAAGGGTTCGAGATCGAAGATTCGGTGTGGGAGATCTGGTGTTAAGACGCGTATTTTTGGCAACACGAGATCCAGCAGCTGGTGTGCTCGGACCGAATTGGGAAGGACCATACCAGATAGAGTCAGTCATCCGGAACGGTGTTTACAAGCTGGCGAGATTGGATGGGAGCCTGGTACCGCGAGCATGGAATGGCAAACACCTTAGACCTTACTATCAGTAGTGTAGGAAGTGTGTTGCTTGTAACCATGATTGATTATCTGTAGTAGTTTGTCTGCTTTTGAATTCCATCAAATAAAGATCTATTTCGTTCAATATGTTATCTCTTTTTATTTTTGCAATCTCTCTTAATTTAATAACCTAAGGTCACACTCATAGGATATTAAGGGGGCATCATTGGTATATATACCATTGAAATAAAAAATAAAAAATAAAAACATAAAAGTATTTGGACATAACCAGATACGCGAGCTTAGATAGTTTGGACAACCAAATTATCAAAAGATAATAACATTTGGACATAACCAGATACACTAGCTTAGATAGTTTGGACAACCGAATTATCAAAAACATAAAAGTATTTGGATGTAACCAGATACGCGAGCTTAGATAGTTTGGACAACCAAATTATCAAAAGATAATAACGTTTGGATTTAACCAAATGTGCAAACTTAATAGGTTTGGAACAAACCAGCTAAAACTAATCGACGAGTTGGAATTTAAACCTACTTCGAAATAAGTCGAGATCGAGGCTGGAATATCTTAAAGAAAAATAGTTTCGAACTCATAACCTTGGGGAGATAACCGAGGATGAGGAAAAGTAACTAAGCAATAAGATATAACTAAACCATTCACATTACATACAATACAAGTACTTTCGAGTTCATGGTTAAAGTAATATCCGACCTTGATGAATAACGAGATCGGAAGCGGATAATTTGAACAAACAATGCGTGGATGCATCGAGTTTCGAGCCTAAATCCCAACTATGTTTGTATGAAGAAATAAACATAAAAAACTCATTCATATAAAATATGCAAAATATTTCGAGCCAAGAAATGTAAAGCATATGTAAGTTTATAAAAAAAAAAAAAAAATTGTATCAGCCCTACGGGCATAAATAAAAATAGTTACAAACAATAGAGGGACGCAGCCCCGAGGTAAGAATCAAGAAGGAGCAGTTCCCTTGGCTTTTCCGGCATCAACGGCACTAGACCCTCCAGGACGAATAACATGACTATCCTTCTGAGCAGCCTCTCAAGCACTTCACTCGCCTCAAGACGGGCACTCCACCGCTCTACATACTTGGCCTCGAGAGGACCCAGGAAGCTGGTATCGAGGTCGGCATTGTCAACCCAAATTTTGTACATGGCCTGGTCAACCGCTTTCTCCTTTTGCTCTTTGAACTCGTTCAGGAGGCGGGCCTTCTCGCTTTCCATGATGTCGAAAGTAGCAGCTTTCTCCTCTTCGAGCTTAGCGTTAGCCTTCTCCAGCTCGGCAAGACGAGTCTTCGCCTGTTCAAGCTCGGCTTTCGTCTTCTCCAGCTCCGCGAGACGGGTCTTCACTTTCTCAAGTTCGGTCTTCGAGTCCTTGAGTTCATCAGCCATCTTAAGCTGGAGATCCCTCGACTCTTGGGCCAGAGACATACTCGTGTGCACCTCGTTGGTCAGCTTATAATTAAGCTGTGTTGAAACGAAAAGGGCCTGAAATGCAAAGAACGAATTAGATCGCGAGCTGAGACACAAACAGTTAAAGGAGAATTGCGAAGGCTACCGCGGTAGTGAGTTCAATACTCTTATCATAAAGAGTATTACAGTCCGAGGCCTTGTGCACGAGGTCCCAATGGTCGGCACCGAAGCCAGAAAAACTCTGACCCACTCGAAAGAGGACGTCCGAGCTAAGCACAGCCCCTTGGGTCCCAGCGGCGCCGTCAAGCCCGAACTCCTCAATATGAGGTCAGGCCATCGGTAGTTGAACCTTTGAGACGGAAGGTTTCTTCGGGGGCCGGCCGACTGTTATTTGAGTGTCGGTCGGAGGAAGCGAGACGGGCGCGGTTGAACCAGATGCATCAACCTGGACAATCGGCTCCTCGGTTGTGCTCGGAATAGCCTGAGCCGTTGGGGTCTTCTCGAGGCGTCTGGGGACCTTGGATGGTCCGTCGGACCTCCGCGAGGCTCTCGGGCGTTTACTCTTCTAAGCTCCAGCTCCCTCATCACTAAAAAGCACAGCGTCGAGATCGGGATCCATGGCACCTGCACTGTTCCAATCGAAGTTAGACATAATGATAATAACTTGGAAAATTAAAAAGAAAAAACCAAGTAAAGAAAGACCTAACTGGAACTCTCCCCCGAACTAGAGCTCGGGGACCATGAAATTCCCCCATCTTCAGAAGAGGCGGGGGGAGTACCTTCCCTATAGGTGGACGTCAACCTCGAAAGGTCCCTATAATCGTTGGTTCCATATTGGACAACTATCCCGTTCCACACCTCGTCTGAAGTATCCATGGTGTCATACTTCCCAAGCCAACTATCAAACCTATGAACTCGATCGTCTACCTAAGTCCATATGTAGAAGTGGTATCTATCATACGAGCATGAAACTAACCTATCGGGTTTATGCTTTAATAAGGTGGGGGGCCACATTCTCGAGGTAAGGATGGCTTTACCTTCATCCGAGTCTGAACTCGAGGCTTCGTCATTAGCTTCATTCCCCGATGGTGGACTCCTTCGGCGAGCTGGGGGTGGAGGCCTCACCTCTCTCCTTGGGGGGAGGATCTGTAACGCCCTACTACCTTAGAGCCGTTACTAAGTGAGTTTAAAACAGAAATTGTGCATTTAATTGACTATAAGTGGTTTCTAAAACCAAAAGTGTAAATAAACCAGAGTTTAAGGCTGTACTCTTCGAAAATGATTAGTTTCATTGAAAACGTTAAATGTAAAACACCTGGGATCCCAAAATAAGGCTTACAAAATATTTACAACTCAAAAATAGATTTACACTTGATCAGTTATCAAAAGAATGATTTAATACAACCATATACAAAATGCCCCCAACCAAAGCAGTCGGGCAGGCCGAACATGTATGCGCCGCCCCCACGCTCTCCATACTCATGGCCGGTTGACTGACTCCTTGCTTTTACCTGCCACACGGAGCACCTGTGAGCCGAAGCCCAGCAAGAAAACCCAAATAGTACATAACATATGCAAATCATATAGCTGGCATAATTCACTGATAAATAGGAAAACCATCATAATAAACAAGTACGGCCATGCCGCCCCAGAGGCCTTACTAAAGCCTGGGGTTTCGGTTCTCATCACGAGGATAACTCATGTATCCCTTGGGTCCCACCCTGACTATAAGCATCCCATGTGCTGAGTGTTACTTTCAGCCCCACGGCCGTACCCGGCCTACGCCGCACTCGGCCCTTGCCGTTCATTTCATTATAATCACACATATAGTACATTCGAAATAATCATTCACACACATCATGATTCATTTAAGGTTAAACATTTGCACATAATACAATCTGGGGCCATGCCCTGCGATCACACAGTGGGGCCATGCCCTATTCTCGGGTGTTACGGTTTTCTTACCTTTAGATTCAGTAGCCTTGATCAACCTGACTCCTTGAGCACGATCTTACCCGAGCCCTAGCGCTTACCTAAGCAAAATCCCCAAGTCAAAGTCATCACCAATCCTCAAGTCCAAAACCTAGCCTCGGGACTAATCCCGAGCCCTCGGGAAGTCCTAGATCCCCAAAACAAAGTGGCGGAATCAAGCCTCGAACCCTAGGTCAAAATCCCTTCACAAAAGCCCAAAAATCCCCTCTGTGAACAGTGCAGCGCTACAGCGCTCAAAAGAGGGTGCTGTAGCGCTACAAGCAGAACCACCCTCACCAGAACAGGGGCTAGCGCTACAGCGCCCCCTGACTAGCGCTAGTTGCAGCCAGACCTAGCCCAAAATCGCATTTTGCGATTTTCTCCTACCATTTCAACTCCCATCTTGCCCAAACCTTTTCCAAACACAAAAACACATATATCCACACCTCACACTCACCCCAAGCACCCCATGAACTCAATCCCAAGCTCAAGCAACCCACAACTCAAAATCTAACTCAATGAACCCAAAAACCAGAAAATCACTCAAACAACAAGGATAGGGTCTTAGAAATCATACCGTGGGTGGAATTTCGACCTTGAACTGAACCCTAGACCTCCTTGGCTTGCACCTTCACAACCTTGACCTGTTTTCCCCAAAAGCCCCATCCATTTAGCTCAAAAACACAGCTCAAAATCAGCAAAACCCTAAAACTGAAAACCTCAAGAACTTACCTCAAATCTCTGATGTGATCTTGCTAATCCCTTGCCAATCCTCAAGCCTAGCTTAGGATCCTTGATGCTCAGCTAACCCTAGCTTTCCACTGAGCTTAACCTCAAGAAAAATCAAGGGAAATGGTTGGGAGAGCCACAAACCGAATCTTCAAAGCCAAACCCTTCAGCTTTCCCTCTCTTTTCTTTTCTCTTATTTCTTTCTTTCTTTTCAGCCTATAACTTTTCTCTTCTAAATCCACTAAGTGTAAAGACCTTCTTTATTTTATCTCTTGCAAGCCTAATGACCAAAATGCCCTCCCGTACTAATTCTAAACCTTTATGTCCATAAAGGGGCATTTTAGCCATATTACCCAAATTCCCACTAATTCCTCAAGTGTTCCTAATAATTCCCGCTCGCTACCCAATACCTGATTAATCATCAAATATATTCCCAGATTCTCAATTAAACTCCCCAGGCTTAACCCAAGCCGGGTACAGGTTCCCGCTTTGACTTTCTGCTAACCCGCTCATTCTAGGATCGTCTCGAGTCATAGATCACAGGTATCAACATAGTCAGGCCCAACATGGCCAAATTACAAATATGCTCAATCAGGTCTACATGCATACTAATTCACATAGTCATGCATCACAATTAATCAAATAGTCATATAACGTGCATTAAATCATATTCATGCATTAAACTCATAAAAGTCACACACAGAATCCCATTATGCCCTCCAGGCACACTACTCCAGGCCCTTAAGCCTTAATACTGAATTTGGGGCCGTTACAACTATCCCCTCCTCATGGAAATTTCGTCCTCAAAATTTACCTAAACAACTCGAGATATCGCTCCCGCATATCCGACTCCAGTTCCCATGTCGCCTCTTCAACCTTGCTATTCCTCCACAATATCTTAACCAAGGCGATGGTCTTGCTCCTCAAGACCTTGTCCTTCGTATCAAGGATTTGAACAGGCTTTTCTTCGTACGATAAATCCCAATCCAATTCCAAGTTCTCATAGCTCAACACATGAGTAGTGTCCGAAACATACTTCCGGAGCATGGATACATGAAACACGTCATGAACCCCTGATAGAGCTGGAGGCATTGCTAACCTGTAAGCCACCTCCCCAACTCGTTCCAGAACCTCAAAGGGGCCAAAAAACCTGGGACTCAGCTTGCCCCGAACGCCAAATCGTTTTACTCCTCTCAGGGGTGAAACCCTGAGGAATACATGATCACCAACCTGAAATTCCACGCTCCTGCGTTTCTGATCTGAATAACTCTTCTGGCGACTTTGGGAGGCGAGCATACGAGCTCTAATCTTCTCAAGTGCCTCATTGGTCCTCTGAACCATCTCAGGAACTAAATACCTTCTCTCACCTGCCTCATCCCAGTGAATCGGCGATCTGCACTTTCTTCCATACAGCATCTCATACGGAGCCACTCCGATGGTCGCCTGATAACTATTATTGTACGAGAACTCAATCAGAGGGAGATACCTACTCCAAGATCCCTCAAAATCCAACACACAAGCTCGTAACATATCCTCCAGTATCTGAATTGTCCTCTCAGACTGCCCATCCGTCTGAGGATGGTAAGCGGTACTAAACCGGAGCTGCGTGCCCATAGCCTTCTGCAGGCTCTTCCAAGACTTGGAAGTGAAAGTGGGGTCTCTGTCGGATACTATCGACCTCGGAGCCCCATGAAGTCGAACAATCTCCTTTACATAAAGCTCTGCATACTGATCCACAGTATAAGTCGTCTTCACAGGTAAGAAGTGGGCGGACTTCGTATACCTGTCCACAATTACCCACACCGAGTCATGCTGACCCACGGTCTTTGGCAATCCTACCACAAAGTCTATGGCAATATCTTCCCATTTCCACTCGGGAATCCCTAGAGGCTGTAATAATCCTGCTGGCCTCTGATGTTGCGCCTTAATCTGCTGACAGGTTAAGCATCTAGCCACATAGTCCACCACGTCCCTCTTCATGCCTGACCACCAATACAAAACCTTCAGGTCATGGTACATCTTCGTAGAACCTGGGTGTAAAGAGTAGGGAGTGGTATGAGACTCGTTCAGAATCTCTCGCCGAATGTCTGGATCAATCGGAACACAAATCCATCCTTTGTACTTCAACAAACCCATCTCAGAAATAGAGAAGTCCTTATCTGCTCCAGTTAGGACATTCTCTCTACGTTCAACTAACTGGGGGTCCTTTCCCTGTGCTTCCTTAATCCTCTCGAGGAGCGTTGAATGAAGAGTAATGTTGGATAACCTGCCAACCACTAGCTCTATACCTGCTCTGGTCATCTCTCCTGCTAGTTTGTCAGATATCTGCTTCGAACTATACAACTGTCCTGGGCCCCTCCGGCTCAATGCATCAGCCACTACATTAGCCTTCCCAGGATGGTACAGGATATCACAATCGTAATCCTTTACCAGCTATAGCCACCGTCTCTGGCGCATATTCAAGTCCTTCTGGGTAAAGAAATACTTTAGACTTTTGTGATCAGTGTATATCTCGCACCTCTCTCCATACAGATAGTGTCTCCAAACTTTAAGTGCAAATACCACTGCAGCTAACTCCAGGTCGTGCGTGGGATATCTCTGCTCGTACTCCTTTAATTGCCTTGATGCGTACGCTATCACTTTCCCAGCCTGCATCAACACGCATCCCAGACCCTGTCTAGAAGCGTCACAGTAGACCACAAACTTCTCATCATCTGTTGGCAGGCTCAGCACTGGTGCAGTAATCAACCACCGCTTCAACTCTTTAAAGCTGTTCTCACATCGATCTGTCCACACATACTTGGTCTTCTTCCTTGTCAATTCTGTCAATGGAGTAGCAATCCTGGAGAACCCCTCTACAAATCGCCGGTAATAACCTACTAGTCCAAGGAAACTTCTAACTTCAGGAACATTACTGGGTCTAGGCCAATCTCTTACTGCTTCCGTCTTGCTTGGGTCGACCAGTAACCCATCCTTACTGATAATATGGCCTAGAAATGAAACTTGCGATAACCAGAACTCGCATTTGCTAAACTTAGCATATAACTTATGCTCTCTTAACCGCTGCAACACCAGGCGCAGATGATGCTCATGCTCTGACTCTGACTGGGAGTATACTAGGATATCATCAATAAACACAATCACGAACTTATCCAGGTAATCCTTGAAAATTCTGTTCATCAAATCCATAAATGCCGCCGGGGCATTCGTTAACCCAAAGGACATAACCAAAAATTCATAATGCCCATACCGTGTCCGAAATGCAGTCTTTGGTATGTCCTCTTCTCTGATCCTCAACTGATAGTAGCCTGATCGGAGATTAATCTTCGAAAACACTGTACTCCCTTGAAGCTGATCATATAAATCGTCGATCCTAGGCAATGGATACTTGTTCTTGATGGTCAACTTATTCAACTCTCTGTAATTGATGCACATCCTGAGCGATCCATCCTTTTTCTTAACAAATAAAACTGGAGCACCCCACGGCAAGAAACTCGGTCTGACAAACCCCAAATCAAGTAGTTCCTGCAGCTGAATCTTCAATTCCTTTAATTCTGCTGGAGCCATTCTGTAAGGTGCCTTGGATACTGGCTCTGCTCCCGGAGCCAACTCTATGACGAACTCAATCTTCCGCTGTGGCGGCAACCCCGGCAGATCCGCTGGAAACAAGTCTGGAAACTCACAGACAACTCTGGTTTCATTCGGTCCCACTGCCGCCACCTTGGAGGAATCTACTATACTCGCTAGGAATCCTATGAAACCCTCCTGCATCAGGTCTCTAGCCTTTAGTGCCGAGATCATAGGCACCCGCGGTCCATCCACCGTTCCCACGAACACAAAGGGTGCCTCGCCCTCCGGTTCAAAGGTCACCATTCGTCGCCTACAATCAATGGTTGCTCCATACCGCGTCAACCAATCCATCCCTAGTATTATATCAAAATCGTCCATCTCTAGTTCAATCAGGTCAACAAACAATTCTCTACCGTCTACCACTACTGGTAAGGCTCTAACCCACCTCCTAGAGACTACCAGCTCTCCTGTAGGCAATATAGTATGAAAACCCCTAGCATACAAAATACTAGGTCTACAAAGCTGATCAATCACCCTAGCAGCAACAAATGAGTGCGTAGCACTAGAATCAATCAATGCAGTAAACAAGGATCCAGCGCTAAAAATCTGACCTGTGACCACTGATGGACTGGCCTCTGCCTCATTCTGAGTCAAGGTGAAAACCCTAGCAGGAGCGAGGCTGTCACCCTGCCTTGGTTCCTCCTTCTTAGCCTGCGGGCAATCTTTCTTCAAGTGACTGGTGCTTCCACAAACAAAGCATGCCCTGGAGGAGGAGGAGGAGGCGGGTTTGATGGTGCAGCGGCGGCCGCCTGTCCAGTTTTCCATGTAGTTTTCGCCATTGGTTTTCTCAACGGTGATATATCAAGCTCTCAATGAAAGCACCAGAATGTTGACCTTGATTTTGGACAACTGACATGGAGTCAAAATACGCTTGACGTGGATGAATGCGTTGAAAAGAACGTAATAGCGAAAATAATAAGAACACGATATTTTATAGTGGTTCGGCCCCAGGATCTGGTAATAACCTACGTCCACTTAGATTGTTATTGATGTGGGATTCAAAGGAGTGATCAAAGAACTAGGGTTCAATGAGTTTCACTAACCTCTGAAGAACAATACAATATGATTGATATGATAACTCTATACTCCAACGATTTAGAAGTTAGAAAAAGAGAAAAAAGATCGGATCCGCTTCCCTGAGCCCTCTTCTTCTATTTATAAGCTTAGGGAAGATTTACATTGATTTGTTACAGATATTATTTCCTAAATAATCGGATACTCAGGAAATCATGGGAGAGAATTTCGGATTCCATCATAACTGCCTAAGATTTCCTCTGCGTGATACGTGCCTACGACCAGACTGGTCGTATGAAGAGATCGATCGCATAATGCCGAACATCTTCCTGGTCGATAGTCGAACACAGGTTTTGCCAGGTGTTAGCCACGTGCAGTTAATTCCTGCCATGTCATTCACTTCTTATTTTTGGGATAGCAATTATATAATTTTTTTTTTAGAAAAACTTCATCTGTAAATATTATAATTATTATAATAACAACAAATATATCTAACTAAAATATAATTATTATAATCATTGTTTTAATTTAAAAAATAACAATAACAACAAATATTTATAACTAAAGTATACATAATAATTAAATTAATTGCATCAATTATAAAATAGATAAATATTATTATTAAGAGTTATATTTAAATTAATTAAAAAAATAAATGTAACACATACTTAAATTTATATATATAAAGATCTATAACTAAAGTATACATAATAATTAAATTAATAAAAAGAAGGTAAACATATCCCAAAAAATATTTAAAAATATATAATTTATAATTATTATAAAAAATTGCGCGAAGCGCGGTTATGTTTTCTAGTTACATAATTAATTACATATATATATATATATATTTAAACATAATATATATCTTAAAAAAATTAGATTAAAGGAGAAAATAGAAAAAGTGCTTTGGAGAGATTTTAGAATGTCACATCATCTCCTTGAAACTCTCATTTATATATGTTGACCTATGAAATTGGCCAACAGTTGTATGTACAGTATAAGACACATTTTGAATAAAATAAATATAATAAACGACAGAGTACAAACATCTTAAACAAACACACAAAAATTTTATAGTGGTTCAGCCCTGTTTTGATGAACAGTAATAACCTAATCCACTTAGCTTTTAGTGTTGAATCACTCGATAGACAATTACCCTGATGACAAAAGTATTCACTCGTTACTAATTTGCCCGGAGTTTCTCCCAAAATATTCGTCAGATCCCCTTCAATGAAGCCTTAGGTCCTTTATTTATAGTACCCAGGGGCGGTTACACGATCAGCAGTACTGGGATCGTGGTTTGGTACACGATTAGGTAGTGGAGATACATGTCCACCTCTCCATGAATAAGAGATCTTGGGTCTTCTCGTTGTTTCTCTAGATTGTGGTAGACAATGCAAGATTGAAACCTCTGGGAAAATGCTAAGTCTAGATTGGTCTATGTGACTTAGGTGCTAGGCTCGACGACCCTTTAGAGCTTGGGTGCTAGGCCCGCTGGTCCTCTGGGTGCTAGGCTTGTGATCTTATGGGTGTTAGGCCTGTTGATCTTCTGGGTGCTAGGCTTGTTGATCTCAGTTTGAACGAGCGTAAGTTTTGCCCATTCTCAGAATTGTAGGCCGACCACCCTATGGAGGATAGGGTGGGTCGACCACCCTGAGGAGTTCTTGGGCATGTTGGGCTGACCACCCCTAGCGGTTGGGGTCAGGTTGATCACCCCTAGGGTTTTAGGCCTGGTCGACTTTCCTATAGGTCCTGGATCTATCTTTTTTGCTCATCAGTATTTTTTCAATACTTCATCATTTTTCCCTGATTTGTGATGTCGCGTATCACTTTCTCATTTGCCACATCATCCCTGGAATTTTGAGGGATAAAATTTTCCCCCCAAGTTTATTATAATGTGTTCAACATTATGGTATACTTGATCTTAGCCCGAGAAGCATATTGTAGCAGTACTTTATTAGCAAAGTCCCTCAGGACATTACATAGTACTTTTATCAACTATCGATAATTTGCTTAGCACGAATTTTTCAAGGATAATTGGTAATTTCTAAAAATAACTAGATTTTTCAAGAAAAATTAATTTTCTAAAAATCTAGTATATTTTTCAAGGAAATTTGAAGTCCTAAAAATATTATATATTTTTCAAGGAGTTTGAAGTCCTAAAAATACAAAATATTTTTCAAAGAATTTTAATTCCTAAAAATACCATATATTTTTCAAGGAATTTGAAATTTTAACCATACCAAATATTTTTCAAGGAAATTTGAATTCCTAAAAATATATGGTTAGCCTGAGAGGCTATAAGTAGGGCATCACTTCTCACTTCCTTGCTCTATGCGCCTCACCCGTAGGAGTCTCCAAGCCTGATTTCTCCAATTCTTCATCAAACTCAGATCTTTATTTGGGTAAGTACTTTCTCCCAATCCTTACATCATTTAATTTAAATGTGCTTAGATTTAGAAGAAATACTTTGAATCTATGAGGAATCTGTCCGAATCTTCTTGTTTTGTTTTATTTTGATCCAAAATAATTGACTTGTATGAATCAAGTCTACGATTTCCCTAGAATTTCCTTAGCCTGGATGATTTCCAGGGTTACAAACCTTAGCACATGCAATTTCCAGGGATGTAAAACCCTAGGCCAACTACCTCTTTGAGACCTATTAGCCTGGTGATTTCTAGGATTCCAAACCCTAGCATAGGCGATTTCCAGGGATGTTCATTTCCTCATGGGCCGACCACCCCTAGGGTTTTCATCATGGGCCGAGTACCTCTAGGGCTTCCCTTGCATTTCCCTTGCCTTATGCGATTTCCAGGGATGTCTATTCCCTCATGGGCTGACCACCACACCCTTGGGCGACTTGCAGGGATCCAGGGTGGTCGGCCTAAGCATTTTCTCTTCTCTTACTGATCTCTTTGGGGTTTTCCTTGTACTGTACAATTTATTAGAGACTTAAACTTTAGTCCTCTGGCATTTTTCTGAGGTTTGCATCCCTGGGGTGGTCAACCTAAGGTGGTAGGCCGACCACCTATGCCCCTTCTTTCATGTTTTGTAATCTTAGGGACTCGGGGTGGTCGGCCCAGCCTTAGTTTCATTAGGCTGACCCCCGTTTAAGACTCAAATCAATCTTTCCAAATCTAGGGGAGTCCTATGGTGGTCGGCCTAAGATTAGTCTCGCTGGGCCGACTCCTTATATAGACTTTTCCCCCTAATTTCTTCATATTTGTTCAATAGCTCATGGATATGCCCCCAGCTATCAGCTTCATTATGTTCACTTACTAACTGTACTCTTTATTTTTCCTTTGTTGCAGATGTCCAACTCATCTTCATCAGACAAGTAAGTAAGCAAGCGTACTCCCCAGGAGTTCTTGGAAAGGTTGAAAAATATTTTTCCTCGCTTCGCTTTATATTTGTTAAGTGAGGAAGACTTCTTAAAAAGGTATAGCCCAATGGTGAGAGTAAAACATGCAACTTGGCAACCTTTCGAAGATGATCTTCATATTGCCAGGCACATCACTCAGGGCTCTTTGTCTGACTCTTCTCAGCATAGTACGCCCCACGACTCTCCAGGCACATCTCAACGAAGTCATTCTTCTCAGTGGGATATGTCAGGTCAGCGAGACTCATTGCAATGCCCTTTGCACTGGGATACCAGTCGGGATCCCCATCACTCTTCTTCTAAGAGAGAACATACCAAGGGCTTTCATCGCCAGACTACTCATCCTTAGGAGCGTTCTATTCAATGGATTCGACAAAAATGCTCTGCCATCAAGTCTGGTGCCCTAATTCCTCTTCGTCCATACATTTGGAGAGTGGCATATTATTTCGGTCCAACTTTCATTCTAAGCTTGAAGTTGTCTGCCATGAGGTGTTGGACCTTAGGCGAGTTCTTGGCTCTAAGGATGCGGACATTGCTTTGAAAGATGAAGAGATCAACACTCTCTACAGTACCATAGAGCTCAAACAATAGGAAGTGATCGAGTTGACTCTCAGGATAACCCAGATGGAGGGGAAACATGTCGATCAACTCCAACAGTTTGAAGATGAGAAAAAGAAGTTATTTGCTGACATGGACCAACTTCGGAAGGATTCTCTTGTCGAGAAGGAGCAAGAGGTCAAGGTTGTGTGGGACAAGGCTCGAGAGGAGTATTCAGAGACAACTTTCTCTTGCTTATACTTGATATGGAAGTCCAACAAAGATCTAACCTTGGATTTATTTCCTGAGAAGACGCGAGTGAAGGAGCTTAGGAAGTGTCTGGCTCGTGAGGCTACCGAGGCTCAGGGTGGTCTTTCAGATGATATTCCTCGCCCTAGTTAGTCTTCTTTCAGTCTTTTACTCTGTCTTTCCTTTCATGCCATTGATGGGGCACCTTGTACTTGACAATTTTTACATATGACATTTTATGCCTTTATGCTTTTTTGTTATGAGTACTCAGTGTATTGATTGAAATTTTTTATTTCCAATGCTTACTAAGTATATCAACTCACAACCCTCATTGGTTAAGGTATCAGTATACTATGAACACATGTATTTCACGTGCCATACTAAGCTTTCTCTTTTATGTTTTTCATGCGAACAACCATGGTAATGTGAGTAGTATGATACTTCACCAAGTACCATGAACAAAACAGGTCAGGTCGACCACCCCACCGGTGATAAGCTGACCACCAATGCCTTTTTTGTTTTTGTTTTTTGCACTTTCAAAACATATGTTGAACAAATGTCCTAGAAAAACTTGAGCTTTCTTAGTACTTTAGGTCACGCCCTCATTGCTTGTGTATACCCCGATCGGTATGTACTATATGCCCCCCAAGTGATCATGGTTTTAAAAGCCTTGGTCACTTGCTACATGACCATGCCTTGCTTCAATTGTTTAGACACATAGTACTATCCTTTTCACCCAATGATGCAAGCAGCAAATGCTTGTCCCTCATTGGTAGTCAGGTGATGGTTTCATACTCAATAGTAATGATACCTATACACAGATGCATATTGTGTAGCAAGTGTCAATCACGATCTACGTAATCTCTCGTGTACTCATTATAATGATTGTAGACAGAAGTGTCTAAGTTGGACCAACCGGGTCTAGATGGGCTAATCGAGCATGTAACGAGTCTTAGATCAAATTATCGATCGGTCCCTCAAGGACCAGATTTGATTATGATTCGATGATGGCGACTGGTCTTCGGACCAATCTCTTTTTTTATCGTATAGGTCAATAGGTTCCTCAAGAACCAGGATCTAACGTGATCAAATAATGGCAACTAGTCCTCGGACCAGTCTCTTTTGTTGATCGTATTAGTCGATGGGTTCCTCAAGAACCAAGATCGAACATGATCAAATAAGTTGACGACAAGGTCCTCGGACCAGTCTCTTGTTTGGATCGTATGGGTCGATAGGATCCTCAAGAACCAAGATCGAACATGATCCATTAATTTAGCGACAAGGTCCTAGGACCTATCTCTCGTTTGGCTCGTATGGGTCAATAGGCTCCTCCAGAACTAAGATCGAACATGATCCATATTTTGGCGACAAGGTCCTAGGACTAGTCTCTTGTTTGGATCGTATGGTTCGATAGGCTCCTCAAGAACCAAGATCGAACATGATCCATATTTTGGCGACAAGGTCCTAGGACCATTCTATCATTTGGATCGTATGGGTCGATAAGCTCCTCAAGAACCAAGATCGAACATGATCCATAATTTGGTGACAAGGTCCTCGAACCAATCTCTCGTTTGGATCGTATGGGTCGATGGGTCCCTCAAGGACCAGAATCAAACATGATCTGATAACTTGACGACAAGGTCCTAGGATTGTCTCTCTTTTGGATCGTATGGGTCGATAGGTCCCTCAAGGACCAGAATCGAACATGATCAGATGGGGTTGACAGGTCTAAAGGAAAAGACCCTCATTGAAAGAAATTTATAGAATTAAGTGAAACTTATGAAATTAAATTCATTCATTCATTGAAGTACAATGGTTGTTACACAGATAATTAAAAAATAATACATTTGCCTCCTGCTAGGCTATGCTTCTTTCTGCCAGTTATTCGACGGGAATGACATTCAGGGTGTCCGCGTCTTTAGCACTGGAAAGCTTGGCTAAGGCATCATCATTGGCATTCTGTCCCTCGAGACTTATGTAATCGAGTATCTCTTGAAATCTGTCAACAAATCCTTCACCTTGTTCATGTTCTGCACCATCCTAAGTCCCTTGGCTTGATACTCCCCCAGTGCCTAGTACACCACTAACTAGGAATCGCTGAATATCTACAAGGATTATGCATGCATATCTCGAGATAAGCGTAATCCTGCTAGTAATGCCTCGTACTCAGCCTCATTGTTTGAAGCGTTGAATCCAAATCTGAGAGTGCAATGGATTCGGTGATTCTCCAGAGTGATCAGTATGATTCGTATGCCTGATTTGTGTTCATTGGATGATCCATCAACATATTGCTTCCATACATGAGTATCTTCTTCCTTCTCAGTATCTCCATTCTCCTATTGGTAGGAAGGGTCTTCAAGGTTGGTGCTTCGACTATGAAGTCTGCCAATGCTTGTTATGTTATCACGGCCCTCGAATGATAAGTGACATCAAACTGTCCTAGTTCCATTGCCCATTTGAGTAATCGTCCTGAGGCCTCTAGTTTCTGAAGAACTTGTCTCAGCAATTGATCGGTCAGGACCCGGATTGAGTGAGCTTGGAAATATGGACGCAACTTTCAAGAGGCGATTACTAAATAGTAGGCTATCTTTTCAAGAGGGGGATACCTAGACTCCGCACCTACTAGCCTTTTACTGATTTAGTACACAGGGTGTTGTACCCTACTCTCTTCTTTTACCAAAGCAGCTCTGATTGCACAAGGTGTTGTACCCTACTCTCGGTGATTACCAAATAGATGAATAGTACTTCACCATCTATTGGCTTCGCTAGGACGGGAGGTTGAGTGAGTTTCTTCTTCAAGGCTTGGAAAGCTTCCTCACATTTCTTGGTCTATTGGATCTTCTTGCTGCCCCTCAGTAAATTAAAGAAAGGGACACACTTGTCAGTAGACTTTGATATGAACCTACTGAGGGCAGCTACTCTCCCGGTTAAGATTTGCACTTCTTTGATTGTGGTAGGTGACTTCATGTTGATCAATGCTTTGATCTTCTGGGGTTAGCCTAGATTCCACGTAAATTGACTATGTATTTGAGAAACTTACCAGAACCAACTCCAAACGAGGACTTAAGAGGGTTTAACTTCATGCTATACTTTCTAAGTATTACAAAGCATTCCTCCCAATCTCGAACATGCCCTCCATCTTCTTTGGACTTGACCAACATGTCATCGACGTATACCTCCATATTTTTGCCGATCAAATCTCAGAACATGCCATTCACTAAACGCTGGTAGGTGGCTCCTGCGTTCTTCAAGCCGAATGGCATCACCTTATAGTAGTACAATCCCTTGTCTGTCTGGAAGCTGGTATGTTCCTCGTCGGGAGGGTGCATACTTATTTGATTATACCCAGAATACGCATCCATGAATGAGAGTATTTCATATCCTGCTGTTGCATCGACCAGTTGGTCTATTCTGGGTAGTGGGAAGTAGTCTTCGGGGCAGGCCTTGTTCAGATCTGTGAAGTCCATGCATGTTCTCCACTTCCCATTTGGCTTTGGGACCAGCACTGGGTTTGATACCCAATATGGGTAGTAGGCCTTCCTTATAAAATCATTTTCCTTGAGCCGCTCAACCTCCTCCTTCAGGGCTTAAGATAGGTCTTTGTTAAGAAGTCTCCTCTTTTGTTGCACCGGTGGGAAGTTCTTGTCCACATTGAGGACATGGCTTATCACGGATGGAGAAATTCCAACCGTGTCCTTATGTGACCAGGCAAAGACGTCTTGGTTCCTTTTAAAAAATTCTACCAACTGTGCCTTAATTTCCACCTTTAGCTCCTTCCCAACTTTAATTACTCTAGTCGGGTCCTCCTCATCTAGTAGGACTTCGTCTAGATCTTTGACTGGTCCTACCCCCATGACGTCATGCCCCCGACTCTAGTAGAGTGTTTCTTTCAACATCAACTTCCATGTTGACAACCTCATCGGTTCCTTCCTTCTCTTCGTCGTGGGTTACTAACATGTTGTTTACGCATGGTCCTTTCTTTGCCTTGACCACTGATGCATTATAGCATTCTCATGCCTCCCTTTGGTTACCCTGTACGCATCTTTGCCCTGCGCTTGTGGGGAACTTCAAAGATAGATGCCAGATAGATATTGCTGCATGTAACACCCTTAGGAGGGGTCTCCCGAGCACTACATTGTAAGCCAATGAGAAATCTACCACTAGGAATCCCCCACAGTGACCTATAGTCTAATAGTTCCTGCTGGTGCTAGGAATTCTCTCGTGAATCCATATATCACTTGGGAACACGGTGTCAGGTCCTTGACCATGAGCTTCATCTTCTCGAGGGATGTTTTATAGATGATATCTACTGAGCTTCTTGTATCCAACAAGCATCTCTTCACTCGAGCATTGGCGATTTGAATGGTAAGGACCAGAGGGTCATTGTGGGGGTACCTCACGTGCCTGGCGTCATCCTTGGTAAAAGTGAGAGTTTCACTTTCATACTTCAAATTTTTTGGAGACCGCTCCTCGACTGCCATGCACAGGGTAGACTCATTTACCTCATGTCTGAGGGTCCTTGCATATTGCTCACGAGCATTGTTACTGTTACCTGCTATGTGGGGGGCCCCACATATGGTATCCAGTGTGAAGTCTACGACTGCTAGCTCCAGTGGTGGACTCCTCTGCCTTCGAAATTCGGGATTCTTGCTCGGGGTTTCGTTCCTGACTCGGTACCTCAAGAGTTTTCCTGATCGGAGAAGAAACTCTGTCTTATCCTTCAATTGTTTGCACTCATTTTTGTCGTGCCCATAATCATTATGGAAACGACAAAACTTATTCTTGTCTCTCTTTCCTTATGAACCCAAGGGTGGTGGCTTTCGGTATGGTACCTCTTGGTATGTTGCCAAGTAAATCTCAGCCTTTGATGTAGTCAGGACGGTATAATTGGTGAACCTAGGCTGGTAGGGCTGATGCTTAGGCTGTTGGTAGGCGAGTGTTGACTTTTCTTTCTTTTCTCCACCCTGCTCGGCACCTGAGGTATTCCTCTTTTTATTGTTGCCCACACTGCCGCCCTGAGGGTTTGCGCCGATCTTATCTACCTTGACATTGGTCGGATGGTTTATGCCTTTTTCTTCCTTCATGATAGTGTCATCTAGCTTCATGTATTTGTTAACTCGATCCATGAACTCCTACAAGGTGTTGATGGGGTTCCTATTGATGTTATCCCACTAGGGACTATGATAATTTATTCCTGCCAAGATGGCAACGAACTTCTCTTCATCTCCTACTCTGGATGCTCGATTTGCTTCTCTCATGAATCTTTGATGACTTCCCTCAGAACCTAAGGTTGTGCATCTTTCCCGAGCCTATCGAACACAGTGTTGGTGTTGTTCATCGGTTCATTTCCCTTGCGAGACTGAGAGTATAGGGGAGGTAGGTCCACCTTGCCCATGTCGGTGCGATCCTGCCCCCGAGCCACTCCTCCTACATGACTTTGAGACTTCGAGCGACCATTTCCATTACTGTCGCGCCTCTCAGATGTTTGACCCTCATCTCCTGCATTGTTTCATCTGTCCCCCTGGGAGTGGGCTTTCGGGTTGGTAACACTCCTACTCCGAGATGAAGTGTTATTCTTCTTAGTCATGGAGGAGGTAGTCTTGGACTGTGCATCTTCATCCTGTCTCAAGGAAAGTGGCTCTGAGAGCATCCTTGGGGTTTGACTCCTCCCCTGGGACCCCCTATTACTGCTGTCTCGCATTCCTGCTGCTTTGGCCTGAGCCTCCCTCACTGTATGAGCAACAACTTCAGCGTTAGCTCGAGCTAACTGAGTAGCCGCCTCTAGGGCCACAACAACCTCCTGGTGCTTGCGGTCAGCTTCCTGCTCCCTCTGGATCATTCTCTGGAACTTCTCATCTTTCTCCCATCGTTGTCATTCCATAGTCACCCTCTGGAGGGAAATTTCTGCAGCAAAGGCCTCCTGACTCGCCATAAATTGGGCCATCTCCTCCTGGTGAGCATCCTGTGGATCTTCCGCATCAGGTTGGTCTCCGAGATCCACCTAAGTTTCATTAACGAGATCGATGGGATCTAGAGTGTTGGAATCCCTGGGAGTCATCTTCTTTGTCTGACTGGGTTTCGGAGGCATCGTAAAACTGATGGAAGTGTGTTTCTAGATTTCATACTCTCAATGACAGTATCAAAATGTTGACCTGTGATATTGGCCAACAGTTGTATGTATAGTATACGACACATTTTGAACAAAATAAATATACTAAACGACATAATACAAATATCTTAAACAAACACATCGAAATTTTATATTGGTTCAGCCATGTTCTGATGAACAGTAATAACCTAATCCACTTAGCTTTAGTATTGAATCACTCGATAGACAATTACACTGATGAACAAAAGTATTCACTCGTTGCTCATTTGCCTAGAGTTTCTCCCAAAATATTCGTCAGATCCCCTTCAATGAAGTCATGAGTCCTTTATTTATAGTACCAAGGGGATGTTACATGATCAGTAGTACTGGGATCATGGTTTGGTACACGATTACTAGGTATTGGAGATACGTGTCCACCACCCCATGATTATGAGATTGTGAGTCTTCTTGTTGTTTCTCAAGATCATTGTATACAATGCACGATTGAAACCTCTGGAGAAATGCTAAGTCTAGATTGGTCTATGAGACTTAGGTGCTAGGCTCGACGACCCTTTAGAGCTTGGGTGTTAGGCCCGTTAGTCCTCAGGGTGCTAGGCCTGCGATCTTCTGGGTGCTAGGCCAGTTGAATTTTTGGGTGCTAGGCCTGTTGATCTCAGTTTGAACGAGCGTAAGTTTCACTCGTTTTCGGGAGTGTAGGCCGACCACCCGATGAAGGATAAGGTGTGCCGACCACCCCGAGGGGTTCTTGGGCATTTTGGGTCGACCACCCCTAGGGGTTAGGGCGACCACCCCAAGGGGGTTTTTAAACATCTCAGGCCGAGCACCCCTAGGGATTGGGGTCAGGTCGACCACCTCTAGGGGTTAGGGCCAGGCCGACCACCCTTAGGGGGTTTAGGCCTGGTCGACTTTCCTATAGGTCCTGGACCTATCTTTTTTGTTCATCGGTCTTTCTTCAATACTTCATCGTTTTCCCTGATTTGTGATGGCACATGTCGCTTTCTCATTTTCCATGTCATTCCTAGATTATTGAGGGATAACAATATGGATATATAGATATATAGGTTAGTTACATGAATATTAATTTAATTAAAATTAAATTAGTTAAATATATATTAGTTATATATATTTAAACGTAATATATATATATCCAAATTACATAATTAATTACATATGTATATTTAAACATAATACATATCTTAAAAAAATTAGATTAAAGGAGAAAATAGAAAAAGTACTTTGGAGACATTTTAGAGTGCAACATCATCTCCTTGAAGCTCTCCTTTATATAGATATTAAGATTTAAAAAATTATAAAAAATAAATTATATGTTTAATTTATGTTTTGTGTATTGATTCACACCATACTGAACCTTTTTATTTTAGCTGATTAACCATTTGTAATCTTTATTTTTAAAAAATAACTTTTGGATCTCGTATTTTGTCAAAATGTTAAAAATAGAAATATATAAATATTTTTTTTTATTATTATATATAGATATTTTTAATTGACATGTATTGAAATTGTTATATTGAAAATAAAAATAAAATGAAATAGAGTAAATTACTACTATTACAATTATATTATTTTTTTTAGAAAAAGTAGAATAAAACTATATTCATTTTAGAAAAAGTTCATCTGTAAATATTATAATTATTATATTAACAACAAATATATATCACTAACGCATAATTAATGTTGACCCTGATTTTGGTCAATTGACACGGAGTCAAATATGTTTGATGTGGACAAATACGTTGAAATGAGAATGATGACAAAAACGATAAAGCACACAAGAGTTTATAGTGGTTCGGCCCCAGAATCTGGTAACAACCTACGTCCACTTGAACTGTTATTGATATAGGATTCAAAGGAGTGATCAAAGAACTTGGGTTCAATGAGTTTCACAAACCTTTGAAGAACAAAACAATATATCAAATATGATAACTCTAATCTCAGATAATTAGAAAGCAAAAGTCCCCCTTCCTTGAGCTATCTTTCTCTATTTATAGGCTCAAGGAATATTACATTAATTTGTTACAGATATTATTTCCTAAATAATCGGATACTCAGGAAATCATGGGAGATAATTTTGGATTTGATCATAACTGCATAAGATTTTCTCTGTATATCGCGTGTATACGACTAGGCTGGTCGTATATAGAGATTGAGCGTTGCGCCAATAGATATCTTCCTAGTCGATAGTGGAGCAAGAATTCTGCCAGATGTCAGCCACGTGTATTAAATGTCTGCCATGCCATCCATGCCTGTTTTTTGGATAACATTTTCCTCCCAAGTTTGTTTAGTGTGACCATCAATAAAGAAACTTTAGAAAAACAACCGTTCATATGCCCCACGAAATCTGTCAGGATCTCCGTGCGTTTTTTAAAGTTGTGACATAATTATGTCTAATCAAGCCTTTTCAGTTTTCAAGAAAACAATTTGACGGCTTATACACTTCCCCACGTTTCGAAAATGGAAAGTAATGATTGCCACTTTTTGGCCATACCTCAGCCTCTATAAGTAACTTCTTTTTCTTCCTTGTAATTTTTTACTCACCATTCTTATCAAGAACTTCAAGAACTTTGCTTTCAGAACACAGAGCTTCGATACCAGTCAGACGTCCAGCCGAACGTCTTTCCGACTCGAAATTTCTACTTTTTTCTGAATCTCCACCTTTGCCCAGGTAATCACTTTGTCTTTTAAACTTTTCATTATGCCATGCATGCCGTTACTATGCTCTGTGATTTCCCGTGTTCTTGAGTAGGGTTTTATGAGGATTTTTGTATAAACCTTCTAATACTTGGTAAGAGAGCGTATTTATGCTTTGTACAAGTTAGGAATTAGTTTGATAGTAAGGATCATAGGCTTAGGGCGTAAGATCGACGTAAAAATTCAATCTTTAAGCTAGTTGAAAAAACTGGGTTTTTTCCCGCCCTTTAGGAGTTGAAAAAGTTCCCTTTCAGAAACATTTTATTTCCTTTTTGATCCGTTTTTCAAACCACTAGTACCGAACTTAGTGTAGGGGTAGGATGTTGCTGGTCACTTAGACGCGAGCAACGTTCTCGACATGCTGACCAGCCGACTGTTGAGTGGCACGTCGTTCCTCAGAGTAAGGTGACACTGCGGATGATCGCCAACTACTTAAACAAATACAACCTGACGAGGGTGACCTTAGTCAGACCTTCTATCGACCAGCAAGCCAACCTGCCAAGCGGAGCTTACAGCGCCTGGTCGCGGTTTCACTTCGAGGCAGGTGCCACCTTGCCTCTTCATCCGTTCTTTCAGGGGGTGGAAAATTACTTTGGAGTTTCCCCCTTTCAAATCACCCCGAATGGGTATAGAATGTTGGTCGCACTCTATATCCTTTATAAACTCAAGAAATGGCCAGAGCCTACTCCCCACGAGGTCAACTTTCTCTTTGACCTTAAGTCCAACCCCAACCAAGATGGCACGGGGTTTTTCCATTTTTGCCACCAAGAAACTGGGCGCACTTTCTTGTCCGACACTACTCATATCTCTAACGTGGGGAGGTACCATCAGGAATATTTCCTTACTCCTGACTTGGCTGCTGACAACTTGGCTTTCACCCGAGGAGGTAAAGATTCTTACGCCAGTAGCTCCTTCACTTAGTTTTTTTTATGTCACAATGTCTTGACGTTCCACTGTGTTCCAGGCCCATGGTTACGCCCAACCCCAACTCCAGGGATGGAGTCAAGGGCGGCACTCTTAGCCAGCATGCCGAATGCTGATAAGAGTGTCAAAAACTTAGTTACTGAGGCTAACCTTAGGCTGGTTGGCCTCTGGAGTTCCCAACTCGCGACGAATGAACCTTCGGTGGGCGATGTCCAAGCCGAAATGGAACCCGAGCAGGAACCTGAGCAACAACCCCAGGCGTCTCCTCCGCGGAGGAGACCAACTGGGGTTACGATTAGGGAACCTGCCGTCCCCCATCGAGCGGAGAAATCCTTGGTCCCCGAGGGCAAAGGGAAACAAAAGGCTGCTGAGCCTACTAAACTTTCTGACGATTCTTCGGACGAAAACGGTACAATAATCTCGCTTTTAAATCATTTGCCAATTCCTTCTCATCTATTTGATGGGGATGGCAACTTTAGGAATGCTCCCGCTTTAAACTTAGATTTCTTCCAAGAACTAGGTAGTTCAGTAAATAATGCTACGACCAGTAGTTGTAGCCCGGGTACTTTACTTGTAATCCTTTTACTTTTATCCTTGTTCCCTACATGAACATTTAGTCATATTGCTTGAGTTGCTTCCTTTTGTGTAGGTATGGACTCCGAGGACGTCTTCGAGCACTATCAGGCTGCCGCTGCCTCTTTTGTCCCAAAGAAGGATAGCAAGAGGGCTCGAGGGGAAAGCAGCAAGACCCCCTCGAAGAAAGCTCGAACAGACGATGCTCCAGCCACCGCCCCTTCCAAGGAGAACTCACCACCTCCGCCCCCCACCGAGCAAACGACTCCCACACCTGTTAATCCACAGCCTTCTTGTAGGGCCGCTGACAAGGAGGCATTGGACAACTTGCCCGAAGGCTCCCTGCCCAGCTTCGTGGTCGAATTAGCCAGAGAGAGGATATACAAACTCTCAAAGCACAGACTCAGTCAGGCCGCCATCACCGAAACCGCTTCAATGGAGGCTGATCAGGTCGTCAACAGAGGGCTGAACGAGATAGTTAGCGTAAGTCATCTCCTGTTACTTTATCATTTATGTCTGATTTCTTTCCCTTACTTTGTCTCATTTTTTGTCTTTCAGGGGCTGCTAACTCTAACTGCTGGCTGGCGCCGTGTTGGGGCGTTGGTTTCTTGGGGCAAGAACTTTGACTTCAGGCTTGCCCAGACAAAGCAAGCGTTTGAGGCTGACAAGGACAAGCTGCTCGAGGAGAATAAGGAGCTGTCCAAACAGTACGAACAAATGTGCGAGGACCAAGCTACTCTCACCAAGGCGCTTCTGGACGCCCAAGACGCCTTGAAGAAAGCCAACGATGCTCGGGAGAAATTCAGGGAAAGTGCCAAGCTTGTCACCCAAGAATGTAAGTAACTTGGATTTGATCTGACCGCCAGCAGGCAGGAGACGAGGGAGCTTGAGAAGCGAGTGCAGGAGCTCAAGGAGGAAGGGGCCAAGAATTTGAAGAAGTACAAGGAGGCCACTCACCTCTGCTTCTACGAATTCCGGAAGCACAACCGGGAGGCCAACTTCAACTACCTGTCTGAGCGGTTGAAGAGGACTCTGATGGTGCAGTGCGCCATCCGGCTGGAAGAAGAATAGAAGGCCAAGGTGCCTGCCGCTGACGTTGAAGCTGGTCCTCCGGCCGACCAAGGCACTCCTCCTAATCCTCAAGACCCTCCTGCTCCTCAATAATTTTCCTTTTCTTTTATTTCGTTTTTATGGCCCACGGGTCGTATTGTAAAGACAATTGGTTTTTATTGCTGCGAGGGCAGCTCTTTTACTTTTAATTAAACAATTACATCCGAGCAGTACTGCTCGCGGTGTAACAAAATGCTTTTTGATACTATAATATTTTTGTCTATTATAACATCTGTTTGCATGACCGAACTTAGCATAGTACTTTGGTTTGATTTAACAAAATATAAATTTTGAAAAATACTTTAAGTACCGTAGCATGCTTTCACTTATTTTGTTCATGTGTTTACATACTTATTGGTATGCTTTGCTATCGATGTACCTTATATGCCCCCCAAGTGATCAAGGAGCTTTAGGTCCTTGGTCACTTGCCTTGACCACGACCTGTGCGAACATTACTGCTCAATAGGAAACGTAATACTTATAATATAGCAAAACAACACACGTAATGAACAAATACTTGTAATAATAAATTTACAAAGGTTGGCAAGAATGACTGGCTGCGCACAGTCCCTTATAATCTCGTATTAAAAATGGACTAGACATGTCTTATTGAGTGATCTTAAAAAAATCTTACACTTATAAGCGATTAGCCATACAACGTGGCTAACCCTTTTTTGAAACTTGTAAAAAGTAAAAATTAATACAAGCCGGTCCTTTAAAAAGGACCGTTTATTGGTAATACTTGCGCAGGTGTTCACCGTTCCAATAGCGTGGAACGAGATCTCCATTTAAGCGTGCAAGCTTGTAGGTACCCGGATGAAGGACTTCTTCAATCTAGTAAGGTCCCTCCCAGTTTGGTCTGAGCACTCCAATAGTGGGGTCGCGAGTATTTAAGAAAACTCGTCGTAGCACTAGGTCATCGACGTTGAATTTCCTTTCTTTTACTTTTGAGTTAAAATACCAGGAGACCTTTTGCTGGTACGCAGCAACTTGGAGTTGAGCTCTTTCTCGTTTCTCCTCAATTGAGTCTAAGGACTCCATCATCAGTTGGCTATTCTGGTTCTGGTTGTATGTAATGCGTCGGTGTGAGGGGGGATCTAACTCGACAGGTAACATAGCTTCATACCCGTATGCTAAGGAAAATGGGGTATGACATGTCACTGTTTGATGAGAAGTTCTATACGACCAGAGTACTTCAGGCAGCTGTTCTGGCCAAGCTCCTTTAGCGTCTTCAAGTCTTTTCTTCACGGTGTCCTTAAGCATTTTATTCAATGCTTCAACTTGCCCATTTGCTTGTGGATGTGCAACTGAAGAAAAGCTTTTGATGATTCCATGTCTTTCGCAGAAGTCTGTGAATAAGTCACTGTCAAACTGGGTGTCGTTGTCTGAGACAATTTTTTGAGGCAAACCATATCGGCAAACAATGTTCTTGATGACAAAGTCAAGAACTTTCTTGGTCATTATGGTAGCGAGCGGCTCAGGTTTGGCCCATTTGGTGAAGTAGTCGACCGCTACGACTGCATACTTTTCTTCACCTTTTCCCGTTGGCAGGGATCCAATCAAGTCTATACCCCATACTTCGAAAGGCCAAGGACTCTGCATCTACTTTAACTCATTTGGTGCTACGCGTGGGATTTTGGAAAATCTCTGACACTTATCGCATTTTCACACAAACTCCATTGAGTCTTCGTTCATAGTCGGCCAGAAATAGCCCTGCCTTAGAATCTTTTTCACCAAACTTTGCCCCCCAGCGTGATCCCTGCAGAAGCCTTCATGTACTTCCCTCATCAGCTCTTTAGCTTTCTCTGGTGTAATACATCTGAGCAGTGGCATGGAATATCCTCTTCTGTAAAGAACACCATCGACCAGTATGTACCTAGTAGCCTGCCTTTGGAGGGTTCTGGCTTTATTTCTATCTGCTGGTAATACACCATTTGTAAGATATTCCAAGTAAGGCGCCATCCATGTGTCCCCCATCCGGATTTCCATACTGGTTTCATCTGCTCGTATGCTTGGCTCGCACAATCTTTCTACTGGCACAATATTCAAAGTGTCAGCATCATTCGTGCTTGCGAGTTTGGCTAAGGCATCTGCGTTCGAATTCTGATCCCGAGGTATTTGCTGGAGGATATACTTCTCAAACTGAGCCAACAGATCTCTAGTTTTGTTCAAGTAGGCCACCATTTTGAGGCCTCGTGCTTGATATTCTCCTAGAACTTGATTCACTACCAGCTGTGAATCACTGTAAATATCCAGCACCTTTATACTCATTTCTTTTGCCAGTCTTAATCCAGCGAGGAGTGCTTCGTATTCGACTTCATTATCTGACGCTGTGAAGTCGAACCTAATGGCGCAATGAAATCGATGCCCTTCTGGCATTATCAATATCACTCCCGCTCCTGCGTGAGATTCGTTGGACGACCCATCCATGAATAACTTCCATGAAGGAGTATCTCCTTGGGGCTCAGGCGCACTAGACTCTTCGCACTGCTCGTTGTCTGGGAGCTCAGTGAACTCTGCAATAAGATCATCCAAGACTTGTCCTTTTACTACTGCTCGCGGTGAATATGTAATATCGAACTGCCCTAGTTCGACTGCCCATTTTAATAACCACCCAGCCGCCTCTGGTTTTTGGAGGACTTGCCGAAGGGGCTGGTCAGTTAAGACTGTAATGGGGTGGGCTTGGAAGTAAGGACGTAGTTTCCTTGAGGCAAAGATTAAACAATAGGCTAACCTCTAGATGGGAGGATACCTCAGCTCTGCTCCGATTAGCCTTTTGCTTACATAATAAACCGCCTTTTGTACGCCTTCTTCCTCTCATACTAGTACCGCACTAGCAGCAACTTCGGTAATCGCCAGGTAGATGAACAAAGTTTCTCCTTCGATAGGCTTGGATAAAATAGGAGGCTGTGCCATATGGGATTTTAAGGCCTAAAAAGCCTGCTCGTAGTCTCCTGTCCATTCGAACTTCTTGTTGCCTCTAAGTAGATTGAAGAAAGGGACGCATTTATCCGTCGACTTGGAAATGAATCTACTTAGGGCGACAATTGTTCCAGTTAAACTTTGTACATCCTTATTCTTTTCTGGCGATTTCATGTCGATCAAGGCTTTTATCTTGTCAGGTTTGGCCTCGATTCCTCTTGAATTAACGATGAACCCCAAAAATTTCCCTGATCCAACTCCAAAGGAACATTTGAGAGGATTTAGTTTCATCTGGTACTTGTTCAACACATCGAAACACTCTTGTAAATCCTTCACATGTCCTTCTGCTTTTTTCGACTTTACCAGCATGTCCTCCACGTACACCTCCATGTTTACTCCGATCAACTCCTTAAACATGTGGTTAACCAATCGCTGGTAAGTCGCACCTGCGTTTTTCAGTCCGAAGGGCATTACTTTATAATAGTATAATCCCGTATCGGTCCGAATGTTGGTGTGATCCTCGTCAGGGGGATGCATACTAATCTGATTGTATCCTGAGTAAGCATCCATGATGGAGAGGATCTCATGTCCTGCAGTTGCATCGACCAGCTGGTCGATCCTTGGGAGTGGGAAGCAATTCTTTGGGCAGGCTTTATTGAGGTCTGTGAAATCCACACAGGTTCGCCATTTGCCATTAGGCTTGGGAACCAGTACCGGATTAGAGGCCCACGATGGATAAAACGCCACCCTAATGAACCCATTCTCCTTCAATCTTGCAACTTCTTCTTTTAAGGCTTTTGATCTATCCCTATCGAGCAGCCTTCTTTTCTGTTGCACGGGTGGAAAACTTTTGTCAATGTTCAAGACATGGCTGATAACTGCAGGATCTATCCCAGCCATGTCTTTGTGTGACCAGGCAAAAACTTCCTGGTTTTTTATTAGAAATTCCACCAGTGCATGCTTCGTGGTTGGTTCTAAGTTTTTCCCGACCTTCACAACTCTGGACAGGTCTTTTTCGTCAAGTTGGACCTCTTCCAAGTCCTCGACGGGTCCAACATTTTCCTCAAAATCCCCAAAGCGAGGATCTAAATCCTTATCCTCACTTTGGGCAACACCCTATTTGGTGACTCTATCACAGTCATCATCTCGATGTCCTGGTCGTAGCATAGGGTCCGAGCATATCGTTCCCTCGCCTTTCCACTTCTTCCTGCGAGGTGCGGGCCTCCATAGATGGTGAGTAAAGTACCAGTAACGGGATCAGGCTGCAAAGGTGGCGAGCGTTGGCGTGTGGGCGCTTGCTCGTTGCCACCTGGAGCTTCTCGTTGGGAATTTCCCGAGGCCCGTATATATCTTCTCAAGTGTCCTTGTCTAATAAGGAACTCGATCTCATCCTGCAGCTGGTTACATTCATTGGTATCATGTCCGTAGTCGTTATGATAACGACAGAACTTGGTAGTGTCTCTTCTCGAAATATCCTTTCGAATGGGGGCAGGTTTCTTGTAAGGCACACTGGAACTCGTGGCCTGATAAACCTCTCCCCGAGACTCAATAAGGGCAGTGTAGTTAGTGAACTGAGGTTCATAATGATTTCCCTTGGCTCGTTTATTGTCAGAGGTGGAAGGCTCATTGTGCGGCCGTTTCCCCCCATTCTTGCCATTGCCATTGCCGTTCTTGTTGCCTTTGCCGTTGCCGTTGGGCTTCGACCCATTGGCGGCTTTGGCGGGCTCGGTTGTCCCCTTATCTTTGCCTTGGGGCTTTCCTTCATTGGCGATGGCATCCTCGAGCTTGATATACCGATCAGCTCGATCCAAAAATTCCTTAGTAGTCCTGACCCCATGCTTTCTGAGGCTGTCCCAGAGAGGCGTGCAGCGCTTAACCCCTGCGGTTATGACCATCATCTTGCCTTCGTCTCCCACTGTTTTTGCTCCAGCAACTGCTCGTATAAAACTCTGGACGTAGTCCTTCAGTGGTTCTCCATCTTGCTGGCGTATTTCGACCAGCTGATTTGCCTCAGTCGGGTGCACACGACCCACATAGAACTGTTCGTAAAATTCCTTCACGAACATTTCCCAGGAAACTATACTTGTAGGTAGGAATTTGAAAAACCACTCCTGTGCGGCATCAGAAAGTGTTGTAGGGAAGATCCTGCACCGAGCGTCTTCGGACACTTTCTAAATGTCCATTTGTATCTCAAACTTGTTGACGTGAGATACCAAGTCACCATACCCGTCAAAGTTCGGAAGCGTAGGCATTTTAAACTTGCTAGGAGTTTCTGCCATAGCTATCCTCTAGACAAAATGAGTGCCCTTTCTCATATCGTGGTCGATATAAGATGTTCTTCCCCCGACCAGCTGCTGCACTACCTGGTTGAGGTCATCTATCTGGGCCTGCACGGCGCCAGGAATCACCGGGGCCTCTGGTGCTGGGGGAACGTACTCGTCGTGCCGTTCCCGGCGATCGTTGAGTACGTCTCTTAAATCCTCGTCTCTCCTCCGCTGCTCGCTAGCTCCGAGCTCGTTGAAGACGTTATTATGTCTGGGCTGCCCCCCAGCGTCCCGTTTTTCGGGTTGGTCATCCCTAGGTGGTAGGCTTCTGCCTCCACCTCTTTCTTCATTTCTCCGACCAGCATTTCCTCTTCCTGAGTCGGCCTCATTATAATCATGGTCATCTCTGAATCTGGATTGGCTATGATGGGATCAATTGTTCCCTCGGTTGCCTTCCCGGGCTGGAACCTCCCGAGCGTTAGAGGGTGGCCTGCGTTGGTCGGTAGGTCCCCGTGCATTATCATGTCGTGGGGGGCCTTGGACCGCAGAGACTAACTCTGAGTTCCTTCTGTTACCATGAGGACGCTGTCCTCTGCTCGGAGGGTTTGGCTCGTCGCCCCTATGGCGTCTAAGACTGCAAGGCGGCTGCCCGACCCTATTCTGCCTTTGTTGTGGGGAATTGCCGCAACCAGCTTGGGATGGAGGTTGTGCCTCAGGGTCCCTCAGCGAGACATCGTCTTGAGGCACCGGTGGCTGCTCGGGCCTTTGGGGGCTCGAGGGTTGGATAGGCGGGCTAGGATTAGGACCCCTCTGGGGCGGCCCATTTTTAGGTTGATCAGGCTGCGAGGCAGGTGCAGCCTGGTTCCTAGCCAGCTGTAGGGCTGCTTCGAGGGCTGCCATGGCCTCCCTCTGGCTACGGTCCATCTCCGCCTGCCTTTCACTCAGTTCCAGGCGCTGTTGTTCAATCTCCTGTTGCTGCTGGGCCATAATTTTGGCAGCACTTTCCTGACTGGCCCTCAGATTGGCCAGTTCATCCTGCAATACCCCCAGGGTATTCCTCAGCGTCTCGGAATCTATTTCTTCCTCATCGAATTCCAAATGTGGCTCATCCTCAGTCACGTTTGGAGGAGGAGGAGGCGGGTGAGATGGTGTAGCGCTAGCTGCCTGTCCAGTTTTCTTGGTAGTTTTCGCCATTGATATTTCAATGATACTGTATCAAGCTCTCAATGAAAGCACCATAATGTTGACCCTGATTTTGGTCAACTGACACGGAGTCAAATATGCTTGATGTGGACAAATACGTTGAAATGAGAATGATGACAAAAACGATAAAGCACACAAGAGTTTATAGTGGTTCGGCCCCAGAATCTGGTAACAACCTACGTCCACTTGAACTGTTATTGATATAGGATTCAAAGGAGTGATCAAAGAACTTGGGTTCAATGAGTTTCACAAACCTCTGAAGAACAAAACAATATATCAAATATGATAACTCTAATCTCAGATAATTAGAAAGCAAAAAGTCCCCCTTCCTTGAGCTATCTTTCTCTATTTATAGGCTCAGGGAATATTACATTAATTTGTTACAGATATTTTTTCCTAAATAATCGGATACTCAGGAAATCATGGGAGATAATTTCGGATTCGATCATAACTGCATAAGATTTTCTCCGTATATCGCGTGTATACGACTAGGCTGGTCGTATATAGAGATTGAGCGTTGCGCCAATAGATATCTTCCTAGTCGATAGTCGAGTAAGAATTCTGCCAGATGTCAGCCACGTGTATTAAATGTCTTCCATGTCATCCATGCTTGCTTTTTGGATAACAATTATTATAATCGTTGTTTTAATTTAAAAAATAACAATAACAACAAAAATCTATAGCTAAAGTATACATAATAATTAAATTAATTGCATCACTAAGAAAATAGATAAATATTATTATTAAGAGTTATATTTAAATTAATTAAAAAAAATAAATGTAACATATGCTTTAATTTATATATATATAAAATCTATAACTAAAGTATAAATAATAATTAAATTAATTAAAAAAGCTAAACATCTCCCAAAAAAAATATAATTTATAATCATTACAAAAAATTGCGCAAAGCGCAGTCATATTTTCTGATTACATAATTAATTATATATATATTTAAACATAATATATATCTTTAAAAAAATAGATTAAAGGAGAAAATAGAAAAAACGCTTTAGAGAGATTTTAGAGTGCCACATCATCTCTTTGAAGCTTTCATTTATATAGATATATAGATTAGTTACATGAATATTAAATTAATTAAAATTAAATTAGTTACATTTATATTAGTTATATATATATTTAAATGTAATATATATCCTAATTATATAATTATATATTTAAACTATTTAAACATAATATATATCTTTAAAAAATTAGATTAAAGGAGAAAAAAGAAAAAAGTGTTTTTGAGAGATTTTAGAATGTAGCTATCGTTTATATAGATATATAGATATAGATTTTTTTGTATACTCTCTGTTTTATGTTTACCTTTTTTAATATAATTATTAATAAGTTAGTAACAGTTGAAAAGAATATTAATTTGAAAAGTGTATAACTTATATTCTATTTAATATTTATTGAAACATATTTTTATAATTAAAATGTGTTTTAAGATAGGAACTCAGATAATATTCCAAAAAGAATATTATTGTTTTAAAAGATATGAATAAAATGCAATTATTGCACTACGATTCCATTAAGATGACATTTGTATACTATCTCTTTTATGTTTACGTTTTTTAAGATAACCATTAATAATAATAGTAACAGTTGAAAATAATATTAATGATATTTGAATTTGAAGTTATGTATATCATTTTTTTATTTTGTAATTCAAACAATTTGGCCTTAGTGTCTTAAACACTAAATATTAAGGATTGCTTTATTTGTTTATTTGTTTTTTATACCAAACCTCTTCTTTACAAATATTTGTGTGTTTTTATTTTTCGATTTTTTTAACTTTAACTATTGTTTGCTTCATGGAGTACTCTAATCTCCAAGATTTAAACAATGATATAGATAGTTGGGTGATAAAAATTAGGGTTTGTAGGATGTGGGAGTCCACTAACACCAAGAAGAATGGAGAATTGATAAGTGTGGATATGATCGTCGTTGATGAAAATGTTATAATTTTTTCCCATTATATTTCTTATTTTTCTCCAATTGTTTTATACTTAATGTATCATTTTCTTTTGTTACATGAAAGTGTGATGTATGCAACAAATAGGAAAATTTTAGTGTCTAAATTTAGGCTCCTTTTGAGTGAGAGTTCTTTATATAGTGTGAAGAATTTTAAACTTGTTGCAAGTTCAAGTGAGTATAGACTTGCTTCAAATGAGTACAAGATTTTTTTTTATTACAACTTCACTTAAGAAGTTAGAAGAAGGAGTGGTTAAGGTACCGATCAATGGATTCCAATTTATATCTCTCAATTATTTAGTTGATTTACGTGTTAATGATAACAAATATCTATTCGGTATGTATATTTATTTTAATGCTTGTTAATCTTTAAGTTTATATGTGATATTTTTAATTTTGATATTCTAACATATTTATATAATTTTTCTTTGATATATTAGATGTTATTGGATATTTATCTGGTGTGGGTAGCATTGACATTGTTGGAAATGACTGGCGGAAAATGGACATAAAAATGATAACAAATTAGTAACTTCATCAAATTTTACATGCTAAAACTATTTATATATATATATATGTTTCTTATTGCAATAATTAGATTGTAATATATGATAAATTACATTGTATTTAGATTTTACAAAAATAAATCTACAATAAGAAAAACACAAACACATATATATATAAATAGTTTTAGCATGCTCAATTATTTGAACTTACTAATCTATTATTACTTTTATATCTCTTTTTCGCTAGTCATCTCCAACAAAGTCAATGTCACCATCACCACATAAATATCTGAAAACATCTAATATATCAAAGAAAAATTATATAAATATGTTAGAATATCAAAATTAAAAATATCACATATAAACTTAAGGGAAATTAGCAAGTATACGATTTTTTATCTACTTTTTTCAATTTTACGTCATTTATTATTTTGTTTCATTTAGTCTTCCAAAGTATCCTTAGAATCACCTAGACTAGGGTGGACAATTCTCAACACATGAGATAGATACAGAGAGAAGAAGAGAGAAAGAGTAATGAGGCTTAGAAAAGGACTAATGCAGTAGAGATAATCTAAAACCTATCAGAAACTTGTGATTTAACTTCTTGTTTTCAACTCTCTCTTAGCATTCATTTTATAGACTCAATTAGGTCATTTATTTAATTTAAAAAACCAATAAAATAATAGTCAATAACTAGCCCTAGGTCGAAATTATCATGGGTTTTAGGCCCGTGAAATTTCTTATTTGATTATAAGCTCGTTGGACTTAAAATCGAGGTCTATATTATATTCTATTGATTTAATTAATTAAATCATCATTCAAATCCTTTATCAAATTAATTATTAATAATTTGAACATTGATTTAAACTTATTTATTAATTTAGATATCAATTTATCTTAATTAATAAATCTGCCATAATTTCTCTTTTCTTCTCTAAATTGTATAACTTTGTGAAACTATCCAAAATTGACCAGCTCAACTTTGATAATTCTAATTGATAATTAAATCAATTAATTGAGACTATCTAGATGATTTTATCCAAGGTACAGTGAGGACCATAGACCTATGAAATCAAGCTCTAATAAGTTATCATAAATCTAACAAATAAATTTACTAACTTATTAATTCCTCATGACTCTACTAAATACTTGGAATTGCATTATTGAATTCATAGAATGCACTATAAGCAATATATAAACGTTATTAATTATCCATTGTTACAACCATAATTGTCACGCAATCCTCTATAGACGGTCTACACTGAGATGGGACTAAAATACTGTTTTACCCTCATTGTATTTTATCCTTAAAATACTTAGTTCCTTATAAATGATATTTCAGTAAACTAATATTAATTACTGAAATGAGATCTCTATCATTTAGCACCTTGAAAAAAACTAAAAGGAAACCATTATTTCACTTCTTCATCAGAAGCTATAGATGTTCATATCTATGATTAACACTTCCACTCAATTATACTACCGAGTTCCCAAGATGTAAGTATGGGGTAGTCCGTAGGGTAAGCTGGTAATGAACAAGTCAAAGAACTCAAATAATACAATTAGTTAGAATACTAACCACTCAGAATTGAGATTGAATTGACCTATGGTCAACTATATGATATGACTAGAATAGATAATAACGGTGTACGCCCGAAACATCCGCGCATTATTGGCGAGCTGGAAAATGGCCTAATTCGATCCGCCACATGTAAATCGTCCACCTGGAGCTGTTGTTACGGGCTTCCATCTGTCCAGCCCGAGCTGATTAGAGAGTTAACTGCTACTCGGAGGCAGCGGGTCAGCAATATGGATGTCACGAGCTGGCGCTACGTTGATGCGGCAGAGATCTGACACCCGAATCCTTGTAAAGTCAATCACGCGATATAAACGTGCATATATCAGACATCACGTGTCTATTCCATTCCTGAATTCTCGAACGCGCAGTATAAACATGCGTGTTCAAACATACCACGCCTGATTTGGGCCATGCGGCCCATTATCCCTCCTTACCTATTGATTAGACCACACTTCACTGTAAAGTTTTTAAGAATTAATCATCAGTGTCAATGAGATGACGTGAAGGGTAAAGAGATCACGAGATGACCCCATTACTAACCCAAGTATCCTCTTCCTCTAAATACCAAGATCCTGGGCAGTGTAAGGGGTTGGCATATTTTTGTAAAGAAATACTCTGTAAGAAATAGCCAAGAGATCTCAATAATATCGACTGGTGGACTAGAGGGATTTTAACCTTCGAACCACCCAAAAAGAAAGGAGTGATCACCTTCCCATGATATTAATTTCTCAAGTCTATAATTAGCTATTTTTGTATTACGGTTCACCAATTAATACTAATCCATCCTACTTATTCGTATAATTACCTGTTGGCGAAGAACCACGTCAACAGTTTGGTGCTCTCGTTAAAAGGATTTAGACTGGTGCTATCGCAAAAACCTGATCATGGTGGTTACTCGTTCGAGACATGGTAACGAGGCGGATCAACATGATGGGCAGGAGGTCCACCATGCCGCCATATCCGATGAACAAAACCCCGAGATCTAGCAGCGATCGGGAAAGTAGCTGATGGGCCAAGACGACACCGGGAGTTTGGCGCCCTGACCGCCAAATTCGAACCTAGGTTTCCTGGCGGCGATAGAGATGGAGAACATACATTTGAGGAGTCAGCTATCCAGAGCAACTAAGCCAATCGAAGAAGTCTTGGCTCGACTACCCCCTCTTACAACCGACGTTAACGTCGGAAAGAGGCAAAGTGAGACTCACAAGTCCCACAGGGGTAATCGGCCCAGACCCAATCGATCAGTCAGAACCTCAACCCTGATTTCTGCACCCGCGTCACACCACAACCAGGAAACTATGTTTGAGGAGTTTCCCAAGGGCAATCAGCAATGCAGCCAGTCAGTCTGAACCTCGACTCCTAGCTCAATTCCATCGTCGAGCGCTCCTAGAAGGGCTTGTGGCAGCTCACGGAGGAGATCCGGGGAAGGCTTGCGAAGACAGCCTGCTCCGGCCAGCACTCCCGTGCCGCGGCCCGACCGCCGAGCGCAGGATGCTGGAGATGGTAGAGTAGAATGGCCGCGAGCTAATTTGATCCGCCCAGACGGGACTAGGATCGCGTCACCAATTAGGCATCCCCCGTCGCTGATTTGATCCGCCCGGACGGGACTAGGATCGCATCACCAGTTAGGAATACCCATCTCCTCCCCGTCTAGTTCGAGACATTCTGACACACGGGAGCAGCAGAAGAAATCCTCCTCCCGCCAGTCCTTCTCATCGCAACCGAGCATGCGGGGAGGTCCCAGATCCTCACCTCAGTAGCAGGCTCCAAGCTTTTCCAACGAGAGCTACTGGACTGGGAGTCACCGAAGTGGCAGATCCGGTGGAGACCTGCGTAATCGCTTGAGTTCAGCGCAGAGCCCTCGGGCCACCTCGAGGGTCGACCTTCGAGATCGTCTCAACTCGCAGAGGGGGGATGCGGCAAGAAATGGAAGTCATGCTCACCGAGGGGATGGTCTTTCCGAAGTACGTGACAGTGGGAATGTCCCACCTAACCAAGTTCAAGCTTGGAGGGACAATAACCCGCCTAACGCGTACAATGGAACTGGAGCTGTTGAACAGCCCCAGAACAACCAAGGTATTAAGGACCAAACCCTAGAGCGTTTAGCTCAGATGGAGGTGTTGATGAAGAAGCTCTTGTCAGAAAAGGAAAAAGACGAGTATGACTCGGGGGACGAGCTCGAGCTTTTCACCCCCAACATTGCAACCACAACATATCCGCCGGGTTTCCGGATGCCCCACCTGTCTAAGTTCGATGGAGACGGAGACCCATCAGATCATTTGGGTATGTTCAACACCCTGATGATGGCCCATAATATAGGCCCTGAGCTGAGGTGTTTGATATTCCCTTCCACCTTGACTGGGCCAGCTAGGCAATGGTTCAAGCAGTGTAAAAAGCATTCCATCAGCTTGTGGAAGAATTTTTCTGCTGACTTCAAGAGGGCGTTTCAAGCTTCTCAAGCTGCCCGCATCAAAGCTGACACCCTGGCGAACGTGAAGCAACAGCTCGGGGAGCCTTTGAAAGCTTACCTAAGCAGGTTCTCAAACGTCACGGCCCGAGCCAGGGACGCAGATGATAGTTCCAAGCTTATGGCCTTAAGGACTGGAATCCTCGTGGGAGGCGGGCTATGGAAAGAGATACAGAGAAGAGGTGTCAGCACCGTGGATGAATTCCTGAACAAGGCCCAGGAATGGATAAACCTGGAAGAGGCGCGAGCGTCGATCGTGGGAACCAGCAAAACCCTTGATCAGCCCATTGGAGTGGAAACGGATGTCGTAAAAATGACTCAAACCGTTGCACAGAACAACCAAGGGGGTGGGGGTAAGAGAAAAGGGAGCAGCGAGGGCGGCCAGCACGGTCCGAAGAAGAACAAGCCCGTGGAAAAATTTAAGCCAGACTACGCGGCTTATACCGAGCTCACAAACACTAGGGAACACATTTTCCTAGCAAACTCTGCCCGCCTCCCCTGGAAAAAGCCGGAGCATTTGAAGCACTAGAAGGCTAAGAGGGACCCTTCCAAGTTCTGTCGATTCCACAACGACATTGGCCACAACACTGACGATTGTAGGCATTTGAAGGATGAGATCGAGATACTCATCAGAGCCGGACCTTTGGCTCAATATGCACGGAACCGAGTTCCTACTAGTCAGCCAGTCCCGGAAGCTCCGGTAAATCAGCCCGGGCCCCAGATAATCAGGATACCGCTTCTCCTATGATAGGAGGAGAGACATCCACAATCTCTGGAGGCCCCCATTTGGCCGGCACGAGTAGAGGTGCCCAGAAGTGATATGTCAATGAGTTGAAGGCTCATAATGGAGTAGAATTCATTCCAGAACATCATCTACCCAAACAACAATGATTGGAGAGGCAACCAATCATTTTTACCGAGGAGGACGCCAGCCACGTCCAGTTCCCCCATAACGATCCTCTAGTCATAACTGCCCAACTCACCAACCGGAGAGTTAGGGGGACACTAGTCGATAATGGGAGTTCGGTGAACCTACTGTTCCGATCTACACTGGAGAAAATGGGATTACTTGTCACTGAGCTGAAGGCCACCTCCATGATGCTATATGGGTTTTCCGGAGAAGGGTCAGCAGCGATAGGAACAATTGAGCTAGTAATAACCTTGGGAGAGGGGCCCCGAACTGTCTCTAAACTCCTCAAATTTGTGGTTATCGATTGTCCCACTGCCTACAACGGTATTCTGGGCCGACCTACGTTGATGGCATTTGAGGCCATAACCTCTATCCGCCATCTCACAATCAAATTCCCTTCCTCTACGGGGATATGTACGGTCCAAGGTGATCAGCTCACTGCCAGGGAATGCTATAGCATTTCCATGAGGGGAAAATCATGACCCGGGTAGCAAACGATGACCATTCAAAGCAGGAATGTGGAATCTCAGGAAGAAGGACCTATTCCTGAGATAGAAAAACCTCAAGAAGCCCATGGGGAGGGTATCACCTTGAATGATGATATCGACCCCAGGATAGGCGAAGATAGATCCGAGCTCCAGGCCATCAAAGAACTCGAAGAGGTGAACATCGATCTGAAAGACCCCTCGAAGGTGGTAAAGCTCGGGAAAAACCTGTGTAATGAAAGGAAGGCGGACCTGCTGAGATTCCTACAAGAGAATCTAGATGTGTTTGCCTGGTCTCATGAAGACATGATAGGGATCAGCCTAAGCGTCATCATGCACACCCTCAGCTTGGATAAGAATGTGCCTGCGAAGTCCCAGAAACAAAGGCGCCTGGGCGCGACCTGAGCTGAGGCCCTAGAAGAGGAAGTAGCTCGACTTTTAAAGTGCGACTTTATTCATGAGGCAAAATACCCGATCTGGGTTGCCAATCCTGTTTTGGTCTCGAAGCCCAACGGGAAGTGGCGGACCTGCATCGACTTTTCCGATCTGAATAAAGCCTACCCCAAAGATTGCTTCCCCTTGAAAAGGATTGATCAATTGGTAGATGCCACTGCAAGGCACGAGCTCATGTCCTTTATGGACGCATACTAGGGCTATAACCAGATCGCCATGAACCCTGCGGACCAGGAACACACTAGCTTCATGACCCCAACTAAGTTTATTGTTACAAGGTCATGCCCTTCGATCTGAAAAATGCAGGAGCAACATACCAGAGATTGGTCAACAGGATGTTTATTAATCAGATCGGGAGAAACTGTTAGTAAAATATGTATTTGCCTCAATGGAAATAATAATAAATTACAACTCTATGCAATATATTACAAATAAATAATGATTGATTAAAAAGAGTTACAACTCTATAACAGAAAATTACAAATAAACAAAGAAAATGAAGAAGATGATGAAGAAGAAGAGAATAGTAAAATACAACACTAAGCAAAAGGTTACAAATAGGGTAAAGTGTTTGAAACAAAAGAAAAGAAAAGATTACAACTCTTGAACAAGAAATACAAGTAAATAGAGAAGAACAATATAAAGATGAAAAGCAATAGAATGAAAGATAGGAACAAGAAACAAAAGATAAACAACTCTCACTCACACTACCAAAGTGAAGAGTGTTGGGGATCACCAACTTGAACAAGGTTTGAAACATTTGTCCAAAAGCTTATTTCCCCCTAACTCAAGCACTAAGGGATCTCTCATAGATTATAGGAAATGCTTTCTGGAATTATCAAGCCTCAAGGTGTTTCTAGCCAAGTGCTATAATGGATAGAAATGTTCTGTCTTACAAGTGAGCTATAGGCTCCTATATATAGAGTTTAGAGACACCCTTTGAATTTCAAACTCCACCAACCCCCATGGTTGTTACCAATGTTTAATTGGATTAATATGGAATTAAAAAGGAGATTTTGGAGTTATTTGGGTTTTTTGAGCCGTTCAACAAAGATTGAAAAAACTGAAAAATTGGTCAGCTTTTGGCCTGTGGCCGTGGCCACTAGTCTCTGTCCCACAGGCCACGGCAACTGACTAATTTCAGCACAAAAAATGTGATATTTTTCCAAACGGTTCTAAACCCTCCCAAATGATTTCGTAACTCCCAAAACACATTATTGGGGTTAAAATCATATCTCTAATAGCCATATCATATATGGCTTTATGAAATTCATCTCAATATTGTGTAACAACAAATTTACACAATAAAGGGTAATATTTGGAAGTTACAAATTTGTAACACCAAATATGTTACATTATTTGGATATATCTCATATATCTGAATATTGTAACTCTCTATTACATGTTACAATATGTGACACCTCTTTGTCACATTTATTTAATCTAAAACATTATATTATAATATAATATAATATTACATTATATTGTAAAATAATATAACAGAAACATGGAAGTGTATGTTGACGACATGTTGGTCAAGTCAAAAACTGCCGATAACCATGTCCTCGATCTGAAGGAATGTTTTAAAATTTTAAGTCAGTACGGCATGAGGTTGAATCCCCAAAAGTGTACCTTCGGGGTTGCGTCAGGAAAATTTATGGGTTTCATAGTCAACACCAGAGGAATAGAGGCGAACCCCAATAAAATTAGGTCACTGCTCGAGATGCCATCACCCCGGTCGTGAAAAGACGTCCAAAGTCTAACAGGAAGGGTGGCAGCCCTTAATCGGTTCGTCTCCAAATCAACCGATAAGTGTTTGCCATTCTATAACCTACTCCGGGGAAATAAAAAATTTTAGTGGACCGATAAGTGTTTTCCATTCTATAACCTGCTCTGGGGAAATAAAACTTTTGAGCAGACCCACAGCAGGAGAGCCTCTTTTTCTTTACCTAGCTGTAACGGAAGATGCAGCTAGCGCCGTGCTGGTTCGTGAGGAGGACCGATCTCAGAAGTCGTTCTACTACATTAGCAAGAGGCTTCTCGGACCCAAGTCAAGATATTCGATGATGGAAAAGATGGCGTTCTGCCTTATCATGGCCTCCAGAAAGCTTAGGCCATATTTTCAGTCCAATTCAATCCACGTCATAACCGATCAACCTTTAAGGCAGGTTTTAAAGAAACCTGAGGCATCGGGGCGTCTTTTGAAGTGGGCAATCGAGCTTAGCCAATTCAAGATATTGTACGTGCCGCAAACTGCGATCAAAAGCCAAGCTCTGGCTGATTTTGTAGCCGAGTGCATGGGATTCCAAGAGGAACCAGTGGAAGAACTGGTACAAGCCTCGTGGAAAGTCTTTGTGGATGGCTCGTCTAACGAGAATGGATCCGGAGCTGGAATAATTTTGATATCCCCTGAGGGACATCGTTTCCACTCTGCGTTGCGATTCGGATTCGAGGCATCCAACAACGAGACCAAATACGAAGCTTTATTGGCTGGGCTAAGGGTGGCCCATGAGTTAAAGGCCAGCTCCATCCAGTGCTATAGCGATTCCCAGCTCGCGGTAAACCAGGTATCAAGAGAATACCAAGCGCGGGGAACCAAGATGGCGGCCTACCTAGCCAAGGCAAAGAAGGAGCTGTCCACATTTGAGCATAGCCTAGTTGAGCAGATACCTCGGGAGCAGAATGCCAATGCTGATGCCTTAGCAAAGCTCGCCACCTCCGGCGAGGCCGAAACCTTGGGCCTGGTACCAGTGGAATTATTTGAAAGGCCAAGCATAGAGGAAGCCGGGAGGGAGGTCGAAATGATCAACACTAGGCCGACCTGGATGACTCCCATAGTCGAGTACCTCACAACAGAAAGTTACCTGAAGAGAGAAACGGCGCAAGGAGGGTATTTTACCAAGCTCCGAGGTATGAAATGGTAGACGGGACGTTGTACCGGCATGGTCTTTCTTTACCTCTTCTACGATGTGTTCTGCCAGGCGAAGTGGAAGCTATTCTGCGGGAGATGCATGAGGGATTTTGTGGAGATCATGCTGAGGGGCAAAACCTGGCCTTGAAGATATTAAGGCAAGGATATTATTGGCCCACTCTGTCGAAGGATTCGATTTCTTATGTCCAAAAGTGCGACAGGTGCCAGTGGTTCGCCACGGTCACCCGAGCCCCTCCAGTCGAGCTGAAGATGATCTCATCCCCGTGGCCGTTCGCAGTTTGGGGAATTAATTTAGTTGGTGCCCTACCCACGGGAAAAGGAGGAGTTCACTATGCGGTGGTGGCTATTGACTACTTCACAAAATGGGCAGAAGCGGAGCCCTTGGCGACGATTATATCAAAGAGGGTCCTCGACTTTGTGGTTAAGAATATTGTCTGCCGATTCGGGCTGCCAAAGAAGATCGTGTCAGATAACGGAACCCAGTTCAATAGCGACCTCTTCACCGAATTTTGCCAGAGGCATGACATAATTAAAAGCTTTTCCTCCGTGGCCTACCCCCAGGCTAATGGACAGGTCGAGGCTGTGAACAAGACACTAAAAGTGAGCCTTAAGAAGAGGTTGAATGAAGCTAAGGGAGTTTGGCCTGAATAGCTCCCCCAGGTGCTATGGGTGTACCGGACCTCACGCCGAACTTCAGCGGGTCACACTCCTTTCTCCCTGACTTTCGAGAGTGAGGCCATCCTTCCTGTCGAAACAAAGAAGCCTCGCATAGAGTCCGGGCATTTGACCAAGACCAGAACGACAAGTTGCTCAGCGCATCCCTTGACCTAATTGACGAAAAATGAGAAGCTTCGGAGTTGCAGCTCGCGCATTATCAACAAAAGATCACTCGTTATTTCAACTCAAAGGTCAAGAGATGCATCTTTAACTTAGGCGACCTGGTGCTTCGAAGAGTCTTCTTAGCCAGTAAGGATCCCATGGACGGAGTGTTGGGACCAAAATGGGAAGGACCCTATCAGATAATAGAGGTTGTGAAGGAAGGGACCTTTAAACTAGCTCGGCCTAATGGAGAAGCAGTCCCACGGACATGGAACGCTACACACCTAAAGAAATATTATCAATAGTCATACTTTTGTAAGGCTTAATTATGAAAGCTGCCTTGTTTTATTAAAAAATGAGAAGTACATCCCTCTTATATCGTTGTATGTTTCCGTCTGCGTGTAGTGTTAGAAGAGCGTGTTCCAAGTAACCAAGAAAGTTCCCTTTCTGGATACTTGGGGGGGCATATATGTCCTGGATACAACCAGGTCCCGAAACTTAGAAGTTGGTTTAAATTGACTAACCAGTGTTTATTTTTAAAAAGCGCGAGGTGTCGATAAAACTTACACGAACTACGTTTTTAAAATCATTGTTCTGGATACAACCAGGTCTGAAAACTTAAAAGTTAATTCAAATTGGTTAATCGATGCTTTTCTTAAAAAGCACGAGGTATCAATAAAAAATTAATGCGAACTAAGTTTTTAAAATCAATGTCCTGAATACAACCAGGTCCTAAAACTTAGAAGTTAATTCAAATTGGTTAATCGATGTTTTTTCTTAAAAAGCACGAGGTATCAATAAAAATTAACGCGAACTAAGTTTTTAAAATCAATGTCATGGATACAACTAGATCCTAAAACTTAGAAGTTAATTCAAATTGGTTAATCGATGTTTTTTCTTAAAAAGCATGAGGTATCAACAAAAAATTAACGCGGACTGAGTTTTTAAAATCAATGTCCTGGGTACAACCAGGCCCTAAAACATAGAAGTTGATTCAAATTGGATAATCGATATTTTTCTTAAAAAGCACGAGGTATCAATAACAATTAACGCGGACTAAGTTTTTAAAGTTAAGTGTCCTGGATACAACCAGGTCCTAAAACTTAGAAGCTAGTTAAAATTGACTGGCAGTGCTTTGTGGTTTCGAAGAAAAAGTCAATAAACTAACACAAACTAAGTTTTTACCAAACATGCTAAAAAAATTAAAAATAAATAAATAATAACAATAATAATAAAAATAGATTGAAATGAAACCAATTGTCTCGAGGAGGAAAACCTCGTGGTAAAAGATTACAAGTAAATAAAGAATACAGAAGTCCTAGGCCCCCCCAGGCCGCTCCGATGAAGTCACCCCTTTGGTCTCCTGCTCCCCAGAAAGCAAAGAAGCATGTGCTGGGAAGAAAACAAAGAAAGTTAGCTAAATAAACTTATTGTGAAGGTCATCCGTAGCGAAGACTCCATAACATTCTCGGGGCTCCTCATCTCGATCTCCTGCAAGTCCCTCGGGGTGGCATTGTAGTAAAGATCCACCGTATAGCTCGCGATCTCGTAAACCGTCCCTCGGAAGGCCTCGGGGATTTTCTCCAGGGCCTGGGTGTTAACCAGGATGCGGATGGTGGGAGCGGGAGCTGGCGGGGTTCCAGCTGGTGCCTCCTGTTCCCGAGTGGGACTGGAGGTCGCGCGGGAGGTGGGGGCATGTTCTCTACAGCAGCAAGGACCTGGCCCCTCCCATTAGCGGGAGACTTGAAGGTGGTCCCGGGGGGAGGAGTCTTCTTGGTCAACCGGGGTTTCTTGACCAGTGGCCCAGACGATCCGGAGGGAGGATTCCCCCCCTGAAGATGGACCGCAGGACGTTGTCTCCGGGCTGGGCCATCTCTTCGCCTGAAACAGAAAAGAAGGGAGCGTTAGTATACATGTAAGGTTACTTCATTACAAGAAAAGTCTAACGGTGTATTGAAAAGGTCCTACCCTCCGAGCTAAAGGAGGAATCTATTGCCACGACCTCCGGCCTCGGAGCTTCTATGGGGGAGTCTAAGTTTATAACTTCGCGAATGAGAGGGGGCTCTGGGTCCGGATCCGCCTCAGGACTGAACTCCTCTACATATTGCCTAAGCCCTGGAGTGACTACACCCTCCAGAAGGGAGGGCCACGACCTAAGGTTGGTCCCGTACTCCTCAGAAAAGGCCGACCTAAAAGCCAGGGTGTTGTCTACTACTACAGTGCCCCTAAGGCGGCCCATATCATGGCGCAACACTAATTGATCTACACACTGGAGTAGGGTTATGTTAAGGTCTTGGTCATCTCGATGATGATGTACGAGCTGGCTTGGGTTAAACCTAGCAAGCCTTAGGTCTGCGACAGCCCTGTCTAAGTCCCTAAATAGTTATGGGTTACCTTGGCCGGAGGGGCTGGCTACTGCCCCGGACTGAATCCAATCCGCATCGAGGCCCTGAGCAGCCTAGAGGGCCCGCTTTCGTCGCACAAGCGGCACCTCATCTTCCTCGTCCTGCTCATCACTGTCCGCAGCATCCCCCTCAGAGATAGGCACCAGCTCGCGAGCTACTGGGATAGCCTGTGACCTCCTGAAGGCCAGAGTCTGGCCCGGAGAAATTAACTTACACGCTAGCATCGTCTCATCAGATACGAGGTGGCAGTAGTATTTTTCACTTGGTGGGAGCCCCGCCAAGGTATCGTATTGACCCCCAAGGGTCACCGATTTGGCCGTCCTCGCAAAAATGGTTGCACGATAATGTTCAAGTCAATACGCGTGAAAAGAAATAAAGAGATGTGGTGATTTTGCGAGCTGAGAATAGAGAGAACTTACGAGGACGATTGATGTAGTGGTATTCGCAGTTGCGAAACCCAACGACATGAAGAACTGGTCCTTGAAGTCGTTGCGGTGGCTGGGCAGCTCAATGACTGCAGGAGAGTTGGAAAAATGGGTCAAATAGTAGAACCTGTCGCCCCGCCCCCGTTGATCCGGGATAGCTTTGAGGCAGAAGAAGAAAAGGATGTCCGCTGGTGTAGGGGCCTCCCACTCGTGCCTCAGGAAGAGGTACCTCAGCCCCGCTAGCAGACGGTAGGAGTTAGGGGGTAGTTGGAAGGGAGCCAGCTTCACGTAATTCAGAAAATCCGCGAAGTACTAGTCTAGGGGTAGGAAGGCCCTGGCCTTGAGGTGTTCGTCGCTCCAAGTCGCGACCTCCTTGTCGAGAGGTGTGCAGCTCCTCTCGCCCTCAAGGGGAGGTCGGGTAACAAGAGCGCCTGTCCCAATTTCGATGTTATGGGACAGCAGGATCTTGTTGACCCTCCCTTGTGTCATAATCTTCGAGACTATCCTCTCTGCCTAGAAGAAAGCATCAGGTCCCACCTCGACCTCTTTCTCCACTGTGGGACCGAAGTGGGGGATGGGAGAATCCATAGTAATCCATTTCCCCTTGCTGGCCTGCTGGGACGACGAGCGAGCAGTGCTCTTCTTGGGTATGTTCTTCCTGGGCCCCATATGGTCGCCTAACAAACAAGAATGAAGAAAATTTTAAATAGTCGACCTAAAAATAGAAAAGGGAATATAGCGCGAGAAATGATTTTCAAACACGGGCTGAGGTAATCTCAGCCCGCGGTGTGTGAAGCCACGCGTTGCCATGGTCACGCGCCCACGTTTCCAACGGATCCCCGATTGCTCGGGATCTGTGTGTCAGGAGGGTCAGGATAATGCTTGCCTTGGAGGGAAAGTTTTAAAAAGCAAAACCGCCTAGGAAGTGTGACCCCTAAGCTACCCAGTTTTGCACCCTAGAAACCTCTCACCTTCCCCTTTCCAAACTGGCATTCCCTAAAGCTACCCAGAAAAGCTACCAAGAATAATTACCCAGAAGTTATCTTGTCCTAAACATCACATTCCTAGACATGTTCTCATATAGTCGATATTCTCAGGATCAAAACCTATGCACCAGAAACCAGCCAAAAAAAACCTACAGTGTGCGGCTAAGAAAGAAGTTTACCTAACAAAGAAACGGATAGATCAGAACATGCAACAGGCAGAGGGCTTACAGTGTTTTTTCCGTGTGAAAGTCGCAAAAGCATAGGAATCGGAGTCCTGGTGGAGCTTTTAAAGCTGGACTGATGAAGAAACTCTTGTGGCAGGAGCGTAGGGATCTCTGGGATGATAACCGGAAGAAGAAAAAATTTTGAGACTAAAAAGGAGAGAAAATGAGGAAATTTTTTCAAATTAAGGGTGGCTAATATGGAAGATGGCCAACCTTATATATACGTAAGAGACAAAGGAACGAGGACCATTTGATCAAATTAATGCGAGATATGAGGTTCATAACTTGAGAGGCGAAACGATGGCCGAAGGTAGGCTAGGCCATTTAATGCAATTCTCGGAAGCCGAACAGTCGCCAACCATGGCGCTCCACGTGTCTGATACCCGCGCAGTGGGCGGGACATGAAGAGTCGAAAGGGAAACTTAAAAGCCCCCGCTGTGAAGGTCACAGATGACGTCATGGGTCACGAGCAGGGGCTTGGGGGGCAAATGTACGCCCTAAACATCCGCACACTATAGGCCAGCTGGAAAAGGGCCTAATTCGATCCGCCATGTATAAATCGTCCACCCGGAGCTGTTGTTACGGGCTTCCATCTGTCCAGCCCGAGTTGATTAGAGAGTTAACTGCTACTCGGAGGCAGCGGGTCAGTAGTATGGATGTCACGAGCTGGCGATATGTTGAGCTCGTGATGCGGCAGAGATCTGACACCCGAATCCTTGTAAAGTCAATCACGCAATATAAACGTGCATATATAAGACATCACGTGTCTATTCCATTCCTGAATTCTCGGATGCGCAGTATAAACGTGCGTGTTCAGACATCCCACGCCTGATTTGGGCCATGCGGCCCATTATCCCTCCTTACCTATTGATTAGACCACACTTCACTGTAAGGTTTTTAGGAATTAATCATCAGTGTCACAGAGATGACGTGAAGGGTAAAGAGATCACGGGATGACCCCATTGCCAACCCAGGTATCCTCTTCCTATAAATACCAAGATCATGGGCAGTGTAAGGAGTTGGCATATTTTTGTAAAGAAATAGCCAAGAGATATCAATAATATCGACTGGTGGACTAGAGGGATTTTAACCTTCGAACCACCCAAAAAGAGAGGAGTGATCACCTTCCCATGATATTAATTTCTCAAGTCTATAATTTAGCTATTTTTATATTATGGTTCACCAATTAGCACAAATCCATCATACTTATTCGTATAATTACCTGTTGGCGAAGAACCGCGTCAACAAACGGTATGTTTACTTATCCTATCTATTGTCAATATCGGTCCAGTCCGATGTAACAAATACATCCGCTCTTATCTACTTTGCTAATGTTCTAAAAAGAACATAACACTACGATGTATAAGTAGATCATATCGTAGATTGACAAGTTAGTGTAAATCCTGTGCACTGACTAATCTTAGGACTAACCTATATTTGAACATATAATCATATTTATATTCCACTGTGATTACGTCACTATAAATACGATTAGCTATGTGCACGGGATTTAAAAGAAGTTTATATTAAACAAATAATCATGAAAATAAAACGTGTGAGCAAAATGATTGACCAAGTCAAAAAATGATTTCTATTCTTTTTTTGATAATAAATGAAATTACAAGGAAAATAAGTTTTAATTAGGGCATAAAACCCCAACAAGCCCATGCATTGTAATTCAACTTAAAAACTCATATGCTAATTTTATCCTTATGCAACACATGTAATCCACTGCAACCTTGAATGCAAATTATAGCATGTTATGTAACTAAAGCAACTTAAAAAAATTCATTTGCAAATTTTATCATTTTAAGCAACTATAGCAACTTCATTATGCACATTAATCATCATTATGCAACCTCATGCAACCTAAAACAACTTGTTAAACAACATAACTAACATTTTAAAACAAATAAGTTGATTTAGAAAAACAACCAAAAATAACATGTAAAGCAACCCATAAATCGCCTTAAGCAACCCATAAATATATCCAACCCAATGCTTATTCTTTATGCAACTCATGAAACTCACTAGAACCTCAAATACAAGTCCAATGAAACTTCATGTAACCTTAAATGCAACTCGGTGAAACTTCAAATGCAACCCAATATAACCTTACAAACCCACTAGAACTTCTAATGCAAGCTCACGCAACCTAATTATAAGTATAGAGAAATTCTTCTCAAATTTATAATGTGTATTATTTGATAAGTGGATCAAACTATTTTTTTAATATGAAATAAGTGGATAAAACTTGGGCATGTGACGTAGATGACTTTTTTGGATCTCAATTACGTGTGAATTGCATGATTTGTTTAACTTGAATCTAATTGTCAATATATTATTAATTTTATTTTAATATTTTAGGGACACTACCTTAATTAATTGCGTTATTATTACAACTTTATAATTAAATTGCTTATTGAGAAATACTTTTTAGTGTACATGATATAGCTAGACTATGTTAATAATATAATATTTATTATTATGTAAAGGTAGTTTAGTCTTTTAGCCTCTCATTATTTTGGCTATATATTTTGTTGCTCTTGTACTCTTATCATCATCTTTTTGATATAATGAAAACCTAGCCTCCCTTTTGATTCTCTCTCAAATCTCATTTGTCTATTTGCGAAATTATCATGGTATCAGAGCCAGGTTTCTTGAGTACCCTCGATTTGGTTGCGCTAGGATTACGGTCTCGGTGATCGATGTGCAATTGAATGGGCAGAATTATTCATATTGACATAATGTCATGAAATTTTTTCTAAAAGGGAAATGTATGTGGGGTTATGTTTCTGGAACTTCCACGAAACCGAAGAACGATATGAATGAGAGCTTTGCAGAACAGTTGGATCTTTGGGATGCCAACAATTCGAAAATCATCACTTGGGTCAACAACTCGGTTCAACAATCAATTGGTATCCAGTTGGCGAAATATGAGACGGCGAAGGAAGTTTAGGAGCACTTGGAAAGGTTGTATACACAGTCTAATTTCGCAAAGCAGTATCAGTTGAAGATTGACATTTGGGCCCTTCAACAGAATAGCATGAACGTTCCAGAATTTTATTCTGCTATGTCTAATCTGTGGGATCAGCTTGCTTTGATTGAATCAGTGGAGTTACGAGCATTTTCCCCTTACATTGCTCGGAGAGACGCACAACGTCTGGTTAAGTTTTTGATGGCTCTTCGAGATGAGTTTGAAGGTCTTTGTGGAACAATCCTTCATCGCGGTCCTCTTTCATCGGTTGATGCGGTGGTTAATGAGTTGTTAGCAGAAGAGATGCGCTTGAAGTCTCGAGTTGATAAAGGGGGGCAGAAAAAAGGATTCTTCCTTCTCCGAACCCCTCTGTCTTTGCAGTTCCTCATCGGCCAGCCTCCAACAATCAACACAAGACTCAAGCCAAGGTTGGCTACGACGAAGGTAGTTTTTGCAAGCAAAAGGGACATTGGAAGGCTCAATGTCCTAAACTGTTGAACATGGCACAATCACCGAATCAGCCTCCTCACTGGAAATCTGGCAACTATTGTTCCACCTGCAGATTCTGGAAGCACTCCTAGTACCTCGATTGCTACACTCACAGAGCAGTTTCAGAAGTTTATTGCCTCGCAGCCACACGCCATGTCAGCCCCCTCACACATAGGTTTGCCTTCTAATAGCACACCAGGTATATCTTCCTCTATATGGGTCCTTGATTCTGGAGCTTCACATCATATGTCACCTAATTCCAATTCTTTCTTGTCCATTAAATAATCACCCTCTGTATCTGTCATGACTGCTGATGGCACTCCCATGCCATTAGCAGGGATTGGCTCAATTTGCACTCCAAAAATGTCATTCTCTGATGTATATCATATTCCAAATCTTACTTTGAATCTTGTCTCTGTTGGTCAATTATGTGACTCTGGTTTCTCAGTTATTTTCTCCAATTCTTGTTGTTATGTGCAGGATCCTCATTCCAAGAAGCTGATTGGGATAGGTCATAGGCAGGGGGCTTTACATTTTAGATGAGCTGAAAGTTCCTGATGTTGTAGCTTCTAGTGTCGATTTGTCTTCATTTCGTTTAAGTTCATCTTCGTCCACTTTTTATTTATGGCATTCTCGTCTTGGACAAGTCTCTGGTTCACGTTTAAAGTACTTAGCTTCCACAGGAGCATTAGGAAAATTACAAACCCATGATATTTCAAATTGTTGTGGTTGCAAATTGGCAAAAGCACCTTTTGATTTGATTCACTCTGATGTTTGGGGGCCATCACCCATTCTAACAAAAGGTGGATCACATTACTATGTCTCTTTTATCGATGATTATACTCATTTTTGTTGGGTCTATCTTATGAAACGTCCTTCTGATTTTCTCCAGATTTATCATATGTTTCGTGCTTTTGTTAAAACTCAACATAATGTTGTTATCAAAAATTTTTGATGTGATCTGGGTGGTGAATATACCTCCAATAGTTTCTCTGAATTGCTTGCTTTAGATGGTACCATACATCAAACCTCTTGTACTGATACACAAAATGGGGTTGCTGAAAGAAAACACAGACACATTGTTGAAACTGCTCGTTCTCTCTTTTTGTCTGTTTATGTTCCTAGTGAGTTCTGGGGGGAAGCCATTCTGACTACAGCTCATTCAATCAATAGAATTCTGTCATCTGTCACTTCAGGTCTGTCTCCCTTTGAAAAACTTTATGGTCACGCTCCTGATTATTCTTCATTGAGAGTCTTTGGTTCCATTTGTTTTGTTCTCTGTCCTCATGTTGAATGTAGTAAGCTTACTTCTCATTCCGATCTTTGTGTATTTCTTGGTTATGGTGAAGGTCAAAAAGGATATCGATGTTATGATCCTGTTAGTCAAAAACTCTATGTTTCTCATCATGTTGTGTTTCTTGAGCATATACCTTTCTACTCTATTCCTTCAGACACCCCCAATCTACACAAATCTGATCTCACTCGTATTGATCCATTTGATTCTTGTACTGTTGATACTTTTAACTCTGCAGATGTCGGTTCTCAGCTTGTCAAAGTCCCTTATGTCCCTACTACTACCCAAGATGCTTATGAGATTGTGGATCCTGCTCCTCCTCCTGCTCTTTCTCCTCCTCGCTACCCTCAAAGAATTCGTAAGTCCACACAGTTACCTGATTTTGTCTACTCCACTTATTCTGATTCTTTCTCTTCTTTTTTGACTTCTATTCACCAACTCTCTGAGCCCTCTTCCTATAAAGAGGCTATTCTTGACCCTCTTTGGCAGCAGGCAATGGCTGAAGAACTCTTTGCGTTGTACAAGATAGGTACTTGGGATATTGTTCCTCTTCCTATGGGGAAGCGTGCCATTGGTTCCCGTTGGGTTTACAAGATCAAGACTAAGTCTGATGGGTCAGTAGAGCGATACAAAGCTCGTTTGGTTGCTAAAGGCTTTGCTTAGGAGTATGGGATTGATTATGAGGAAACTTTCACTCTAGTTTCCAAACATACCACTATTTGTACTATCATTGTTGTGGCTTCTGCTCGATAGTGGTCCATTTCTCAAATGGACGTTAAAAACGCCTTCTTGAACGGGACTCTTCAAGAAGAAGTTTATATGGTTCCTCTACCAGGTGTTCCTCATAATTCAGGAGAAGTGTGCAGATTGAAGAATGCTCTTTATGGGCTTAAACAAGCTCCCCGAGCCTGGTTTGAAAAATTCTCCATCGTAATTACTTCTCTCGGCTTCCATCCCAGTGCACATGATTCAGCTCTCTTTGTTAGGTGTACTTCTTCTGGCCGCACTTTACTCTCTTTATATGTTGATGATATGATTATCACCAGGGATGATGTGAATGGGATAACGAAGTTGAAAACGCACTTGCCTCTTGAATTTGAGATGGAAGATTTGGGTTCCCTACGGTACTTTTTAGGGATAGAAGTAGCTTACTCTCCTCGTGGCTATCTTCTTTCTCAATCTAAGTACATTGCTGACATTCTTGATCAGGCTCGTCTCTCTGATGCTCGCACTGTTGACACTCCTCTTGAGCATAATGCTAGGTATTCTTCATCTGATGGTGTTGCCTTGTCAGATCCCTCTCTATATCGCACTCTGGTTGGTAGCTTAGTGTACCTTACTATCACCAGGCCAGACATCGCTTATGTAGTTCACATTGTCAGTCAGTTTGTTGCATCTCCCACTACCGTTCATTGGGCAGCTGTGCTTCGTATTCTTAGATATCTTCGGGGAACTCAATTTCAGAGTCTGCTTTTTCCATCTATGTCTACTTTAGAGTTACGTGCATACTCAGATGCAGCTTGGGGTGGTGATTGTACTGATCGCAAATCTACCACTGGTTTTTGTATATTTTTGGGAGATTCTCTTATTTCTTGGAAGAGTAAAAAATAGATTGTTGTCTCTCGATCGTCTACAGAAGCAAAATACCGTGCCATGGCCTCCACTATCGCTGAAATTGTTTGGTTGCGTTGGTTACTTGTCGATATGGGTGTTATTCTCTCAGATCCCACTCTGATGCATTGTGACAATGTTAGTGCTATTCAGATTACTCGCAACTCCGTTTTTCATGAGCGCACGAAACATATTGAGATAGATTGTCATCTTACTCGTCACCACTATCAGAATGAGACTATCACCTTACCATTTGTCACTTCCGATATGCAGATTGTCGACTTATTTACGAAGGCTCATTCTATTTCTCATTTTCATCTCTTAGTTAGCAAACTCTCGATGCTTCCCGCAAATGCATCGTGAGTTTGAGGGGGTATGTTAATAATATAAGTTTTATTATTATGTAAGGGTAGTTTAGTCTTTTAGCCTCTCATTATTTTGGCTATATATTTTGTTGCTCTTGTATTCTTATCATCATCTTTTTGATATAATGAAAACTTAGCCTCTCTTTTGATTCTCTCTCAAATCCCATTTGTCTATTTGCAAAATTATCAGACTATAATAAAGGATAAAAGAGGAAATTTTCACTTAGTTCACATTAAATGAGTCATATTTCTATAAATGTAAACATGTATACTATATATATATATATGCCTTTAACATGAAAATATAATTTTTTTTAATGATTTCTTTAGAATGTGAATAAAGAAATCTAATACCAATACAGACCATAATTTTGTAAAAAAATACTTTGAGTTATATATAAATGAAACAACTTTTGAAACACCGTATAAATGAATTAAAACTTTTTTGTATATGTATTATTAAAAAATCTCCTAAACTTAAAGATTAACAAACATTAAAATAAATATACATACCGGATAGATTTTTGTTATCATTAACACGTAAATCAACTAAATAATTGGGAGATATAAATTAGAATCCATTGATCGGTACCTTAACCACTCCTTCTTCTAACTTCTTAAGCGAAGTTGTAATCATAAAAATAATCTTGTACTCATTTGAAACAAGTCTATACTCACCTAAACTTACAACAAATTTAAAATTCTTTACGCTATATAAAGAATCCTCACTCAAAAGGAGCCTAAATTTATACACTAAATTTTTCCTATTTGTTGCATGCATCACACTTTCGTGTAACAAAAGCAAATGGTACATTAAGTATACAATAATTGGAGAAAAAATAAGAAGTATAATAGAAAAAAATTATAACATTTTCATCAATGACAATCATATCCATACTTATCAATTCTTCATTCTTCTTGGTGTTAGTGGACTCCCACATCCTACAAACCCTAATCCTTGTCATCCAACTATCTATATCATTATTCAAATCTTAGAGATTAGAGTCCTCCATGAAGCATTCAATAGTTAAAGTTCAAAAAATTCAAAAAAATAAAAACACACGAATATTTGTAAAGAAAAGGTTTGGTAAAAATAAAATAAACAAATAAAGCAATCATTAAATACTTGGTGTTTATAGAGTATAAAGAAACTCAAAGACACTTTGGCCAAATTGTTTAAATTACAAAATTAGAAAAAGATACACATAATTTATGCACCTTTCAAATTCAAATATTATTAATAATATTTTCAACTGTTACTATTATGATTAATGGTTATGTTAAAAAACGTAGGATAATTCTATGGTAGGGCCTTCAAAGCGTAAACATAAAAGAGATAGTATACAAAAGTCATCTTAATGGAATCGTTGTGTAATAATTGCATCTTATTCATATCTTTTAAAACAATAACCTTCTTTTTTGGAATATTACCTGAGTTCCTATCTTAAAACACATTTTAATTATAAAAATATGTTTCAATAAATATTCTTTTCAACTATTACTAACTTATTAATGGGTATATTAAAAAAGGTAAACATAAAAGAGAGAATATAATGTAATAAATGAAAACAAAAATAAACGGTTTGAATTATAGAATCAAACATTTAAAAAAAAAAAAAAAGACAATAGTTACGGTTTCTTAAGTTAGTTAGTAAAGTGCATTTAAATAATTAATTATTATTTAAAAAATTTAATGAAAAGAAAGAGAACAGTTATGGTTTTTGAGATCCTTTATTATAGATTGTTATTAAAATCTATATAAAATGAAATAATAAAAAAAAAAAGATAACGGTGAAATATTGAGAAAACAAATTGTTGACGCCATTTTTCGTCAACTCAAATCTGAAGAACACTAAACAATGAATTAAGAAAATATAAAAGAACAATGGAAATATTACGTGGTTTAGCAGTTAAAATCTACCTAATCCATGAGTTAATATTATTGATTGGTGGTATTTTCTTAAAGTTTTTACAAAACAATTTAGCAGAGTGTTCTTAGTACCAAATTGTGCCCCTCCACAAATAAAATTCTCCAGTCATTTATAGACTGGTTAACAAAATATATTCCCTTCATTTCAGGAAGTTACAATTCAAATTTGAAATAAATATAATTTAATGCATTAATTATAAAATGTCCCATGATATTTAGGATTAAATATCATATATATAACAAATACCTAAGGAATAGGGATTTCCTGACAGCAACAGTGTTCAAACTGCGTTACTGACATCGGACACAACCTTTGGAGCTCAACCTTCAAGCTTGTTATTCTGGTCAGCCTCATCCTTATCTAGTGATTTCATCGAGCTCAACCTTCGGACACCAATCTCTTTGAGCTTGCAACGAAGGCTCGAATTGCACTCATACGCATTGGAGAAGATCCATCCTTTCGAGCTTGATGCTTAAGCTCAAACCTTCTGAACTTGTGCTCGAACACCAACATGAACGAGTCATGAATCATGCACATTTATACAAGTGTTGAGCCCAACTTGCCCTTTTCGAGCTTACACTTTACAAGCCTACATTTCAAGGCTCATTTATGATGATTTCAAAATTTTGGTGTAACATTTTTCCCCCTCAAAAGTGTTGGTTCAAATCCTATGAGAAGGAAACTTTTGAACTTCACCTTTCGAAAAACGTGCCACCTACCACACTCGAGTATGGACACACGCCATTTGGGGATTGCACACCAAGAGTACTCAAGTACTCCCTATTTCTGCACTTGTCATTTCCTAGGAACTTTTTGCCGCCAATGTATACAATTAAATGTGATCCTTCGAATCCTCATTTAACCCAAATTTAGGGCCCCAATCATTTCGACCCTTGACATCCCCATTGAGGTGCATGTATATATACCCTCTTCATCTTCATCACACTCATTTTTACTCCTCAAAAAGCACGAACCAGAGAGAAAAAAAAACAAATATCAAGGTTATCCTTGCATGTTCTCTAAGTCCAAAAGACAGAGTACCCTTTCCTCCTTTGGTTATGTGAAATCGTTCTTGCAACCGCTCCTTTAGTCGATGATCTCCCCATATCCACGAACAACTTTGTGTAAGTTTATGTTCTTGGTTCTCTTACTTTTCTTTTTACGTGTGTTTCATCTGTTTGTGAGAATATCTTTTTTGGTTTTACTAGTTTTTTAAGGCTTTACTTTTGCACTAGGCAAGTTTTTTATCCGAGTAGATTTGGTGTGATTAGAATCACGGTTTAGTCCAACAAATTTCGGGTAGAAACATGTCAAAATTGAATTTTTTCATGTAACGGGGTGTTTAGATCATGGGTTTCGTGTAGCTTAAGAAATAAGGTTTTGGTTTAGGGTTTAAATGCACGAATCCCATAAACATCACCTTCTCGGGTAACTGCAAACTTTTTTCCCTGGAAATCTGGGATTCTTCTAAATTTGTAATAACCTCCCCACTCCCGCATGGGTGCACCCTAGATGCCTAAACTTTACAATAGTTCAGGAATGACATTCGAGTTAATCTCGCCCTTTCGAGCCTTTAGTCTCGATTGAGGCAATCTTGTTATCTCAAGCATTCGAGCTCGAGTTACCAAAAATTTTAATCCCTTCTTATTAATTTTTATATAATGGGCCCTCACCTTTTTCTTCCTTGTTAGATGTCGTAGTACTCTAAGAATCGGTGGGGGCCCGAGTTCTCTATCCCTTATCACCCATCAACTCTCAGTCCTAAATCGTCTTTCACTCAAAATCAGCGATTGATCCGCGAGCACAAAGAAAGATGTGAACAAGAAGACATACGAGACAGTTTTCGACGTTGGATAGACGAGGTCAAAGAGAGAAGGAGGAAGATACTCCGAGTGGCGGCTTATCCTGACCCAGACCCCGAGATCAGACCTATTCCTTTAGATCCCAAGCTTAAATTCATCGTCACCTTTCCACTCGGTGCACTATCATTTACCTTGATGGAGAACTCTTCAACTCATCCATCCAGCTCCCAAAATCTCTCAGTCCCCACCTCAAAAGAGGAATTTTTTGAAGTTGAGCACTACTGGAGCTCAGTCACTTCCACAGGCCATATTTTAGAGTTGGTAGCCTATCATGGCCTTAAACTTTCTGGTACACTGATGTGCCATCCTATGACCTCAAATGAAAGGAGCTACTATGCCCCGGGAGATGGAAATCCTGACCGTAAAGTCAAACTAGCTGCCTGGAGTCGCGAGCACATGAGGATTAGGGACCTGCTACCCTTGAAGACTTACTTCAAGAATTTTTTGGATTTCGTCGGTCTTGCCCTCTTCCAACTCCAGGCTAATTCTTTTAGGGTCTTGCCAACCCTTAGGTCGTTGTACCATGAAATGAAATGGGATGGGCCTTCAGCACAAGAGATATTGTATCTCTTCTGCCTCAAGAGAAACCCTTCTCGAGCTCGTGGAGGAGAAGACTTCTACTATTTATCGAGCTACCCAAAGGAGAAACGGTTATTCAAGGAAATCCCAAACCATCCTCCAAATTTCAAGACAACATTCTTCTGGACGGATGGGCTCACTCCTTCCCGATTCTATTCCTTCCAACGCATTCGTAAGTATTTCAATACATTTTTTTTTTCAATTTTTCCTTGAGTAATTGAACTCGAAATATTCACTCTATCCTTGCCTGCAGCTAACTACCACCACCCAACTCCAACAAAGCCTATGAAGGAGCACAAGGCAGCCATTCTCCAGCTCCCTTATGGTCGAAGGTCCTTAACTTACCTCCTCCATGAAGACAAGCTTCGAGCTTGCGACCTTTAAAGCGAACGTGAATCCACGGTTGACTCGGGGATTCAAAAATATCAGAGGTGAGAAGATGTACCAATTCCCACTGCCAAACTTCCCCCGAGGAGGAGGATCTCAAGCTCGCAATTCCGTGTCGCTGCCTCCCGTCATCACGATCGACCAATCTCGGGCAACAAAGCCCATGATGAGGCCTCAACGAGCTCAGCTGACGAAGGTAAAGCAGTGTTGGATCACTCCATGTGGTCTCCATCAATTCTTAAACATGAGCCTGGCGTGATGATCGTGTTCGAAGACCCTAGAGATAACTTCTTAGCATGGTCAAAAGTGGACCTTAGAGTCCATAGGATCGATAGTATGTTAGAAAAATACCAGACCATGTATAGCCTAAACGAGGTCTGGGATGGGGTAGCTATATAGTATGGGACCAATGAGGGACCTTTGAAGACTACCCCCCAATCTATAGAGAGGGGACTCTCGTAGAGTCGTCAAAAGATAGGGGAATTTCTTGGTCTTCGAATTCAAGCTCTGTCGAGAGTACCAGTTAGGTTTCTTTTATCTTTGAGTATTTTTACTTATAATAACCCCTGTTTGATTATTCATATACAAGGTGACATGGACTCAGACTTGGACAACATGCTCAATAGGCCTATGGCCTCGAAGGCGAGAAAATGCCAAAGAGCATCACAGAAGGGAGGCCGCCCCTCCAAAATGCCCAGAAAGACTGAGGTAGTCCCCCCGACCTCGGTTCCCCTAAACCTCAGTCATGCTACCAAACCTGCAACATCTTCTAAGGTTGGGCCAAATCAAGCCACTGAGCTCACGTCGCCTCCCGAAATTGTGCCTCCTCCTGTAGCTCAAACTATCCTATAAATTCCTGCAACCCAAACGAGAAAAGTCTAGGCTCATGTATGAGAATGCTTCCGATCAATCTCAACCCATGTGCCCGAGTTTGTGATCGATACTACGGTTGGGACCCACGGATTCAACCTTGGCTCTGACGCTTTGACTCGCATGGGTCAAAGTTTCAGCCACCTCAGGGCCTCTCAATGAGAATTTCTAACCGCCTGTCAAGATACCAACACTCTTTTCGACAAGAGTAACGAGTTGTTATCGTCAATTAGTTATTTTTGTTTTAGTCTTCTCATTCTGTACTAACTTTGTCTCGTGATTTTCTAACCTTTGTGTTTATTTTTGTGTGTAAGCATTCATATCCTTCGTTCAGTACAACTTCTTGCTGAATAACGAGGTTGCAGCGAGCAGAGTGCTTGCACAGGAGGCTTGAGATGCCCAGCTAAAAGTCAAGGATGATCTTAAAGCATCCCAGCTGGAAATTTCCGCAAGGGATGCGGTGATCCAGAAATTTCCCAAGCTTGAATCGAGGATGGAGGCAGCTTTGAAAGAGGTCCAAAAGATTCCCGAACTTGAATCGACGCTGGAAGCGACCTTGAAGAAGGTCGAGGCAGGAACTCCGAGATCAAGAAGATTCAGGGACTTAATGCCAAGCTGGAAGAAGAGAATAAGATGACCTTCGATGCTATCAAAGGTGAGAAGGCTCGTCTTCTTGAGGAGTTCAAGACCAAAAAAGATCGCGCCGTAGACATGGCGATGTATTGAATTTGCGTCAACAACCCCGACCTCGACACCAGCTTCCTCGCCAACTTGGAAACTGAATTCATTGCTAAATGGCAGGCTCATCTTGAAGAGGAAGAGGCCAGGCTCAAGGCTAAGAAGGCAACGGAGGCTTCTAGGACTGCGGCTGGAGAGGCATTCAACCGTTGAAGCCAAGATCATGGGCTGCAACCCATTATAATTTTTGTAATTATCTTTTTTGTGCCCTTGGGGGAAAGACAATTTATAGCTTGATTTTGAGCTATTTTAATTATATTTTATGAATTTATATCAATAGTAATTTTTGTGCTTTCAATTTTCTAGCTCGAAAATCTTTTTGCACTTTGTTTTACCTTTAGATTTTTTCCTTAATATTATGCATTATATTTCTGGATCGAAATATTTCGAGCACGTTATTATTAAGGACATGCTTTTATACTTGTTTATTTGTACAAATATATATTGGATTTAAGTTCGAATTTCAATACATTCATGCATAGTTTATTCGAAATATCCATGTTCGACTTTGTTATTGTCAAGGTCGAACTTTACTTTTACCATGTATTTGAAAAATAATTAATTGGCATGTAACCTTTTTAGTCTAGTTATAATTTTCTTTTCTAGTTACTTTTCCTCATCCTCGAGTATGGCCTTGAGGTTGCGAGGTCAAAACTTGTTTGCAAAAATTTCCAGCCCTAGATTCGGCCTATAGTTTACAATTGGTTTATCTAGAATTCCAACTTTTTATTTTCAGTTAGGTTTTGCTGGTTTGTTCTAGACTCGTTCAACTCATGTATTTGGTTAATGGTCCATACACTTTTTAATTTTTTTATGTCGGGTTAATAATTCAGACATTTTTAGTTTGCGTGTTTGGTGAATGATCCATACACTTTTTCTTCATGTCGGGTTAATAATCTAGACATTTCCATTTAAGTTACTTTTTATTTATGTTATATTTTTTCGAGCCTATGGTATGATTGTATACCACTTATGCCCCCTTAATATCCTATGATTGCGATCTTAGGTTATTGAATTTTGAGGTTTTGCAAAAAAGTATAATAATAAATCATACAACTTTTGAATGAAATTCAATACTTTATTGATAAAAAGCAAAAAATCAAATACATGCTTGGTTAAAATGAAAACATCATTCCTACATTATTGATAATAAGGTCGTAGATGTTCACCATTCAAAGATCGCGAAACCAGTCCTCCATTCAGCCTCGCCAGCTTATATACTCTAGGTCGAATAATGGACTCAATCTGATAGGGTCCCTCCCAATTAGGACCAAGTACCCCAACAGATGGGTCTCAAGTGGCCAAAAATACGCGCCTTAGCACCAAGTCTCCCAATCCCAATTTCCTATCTCAGACCTTCTTGTTTAAATATCTAGTAGCTCATTGTTGGTATGCAGCATTTTTCAACTGGGTTTCATCTTGTCTTTCTTCGATGAAGTCCAGAGTTTCTTCGAGCTGGGATTGGTTTGAGGCATCTTCATATTCATTGCACCTTATAGTTGGGATTTCGACCTCGATTGGTAGCATGGCCTCGCATCCATAAGCCATGGAGAAGGGGTTATGTCCCGTTGAAGTTCTTGTCATGGTTCTATATACCCATAAGACTCGAGGCAGCTCCTCTGGCCACCTCCCCTTTGCTTTTTCTAACCTTTTCAAGTTTTTATTGACTGCTTCATCCTGGCCATTTTCCTAGGGATGGGCCACAGAGGAAAAACTTTTTATTATCCCATTCTTTTCACAAAAGTGTGTAAACAGATCACTGTCGAACTGGGTCCCATTATCAAATACTATCTTCCTGAACATCCCATATCTGCAAATGATATTTTTTACTATGAAATCTAGGACATTCTTCGAGGTAATGGTGGCCAAGGGTTTAGCTTCGGTCTATTTTGTGAAATAGTCCATAGTGACTACAGCATACCTCACTCCACCTTTTCCAGTTGGCAAAGAGCCTATGAGGTCAATTCTCCATATCGCGAATGGCCACAGGGAGCGAATCATGGTTAGTTCAATGGGTGGAGCTCGCGGTATCGAGGCAAACCATTGACATTTATCACAACATTTTACTTCTCGAACGAGTCTGCCTTGATTGTTGGCCAGGAGTACCCTTGCCTAATCACCTTTTTTGACAAGCTATGCCCCCCAGTGTGATCTCCACAAAATCCCTCATGGATTTCTTCCAAAATCTGTTTAGCCTCGGGAGGAGTTACACACCGAAGTAATGGCACAGAGTACCCCCTTCTGTACAATTTTCCTTCCAAACAAGTATATCTTGGTATTTGGTACATAAGCTTTCTAGCCTCATTCTGGTCTGCTGAGAGACTTTCGGTTTTGAGGTAGTCAATGATTGGGGTCATCCAGGTGGGTTGTGCGTCAATCATGTTTGTATCTTCCTTATCAGGCTCGTTTATACTCCGGGTCTGTAGAAATTCTACTGGGACCACATTGAGTTTATCAGCTTTGTTAGTCATGGCGAACCTAGCCAATGCGTCTGCATTTGAATTTTTCTCTCGGGGGACTTATTCTATAGCGTAGAACTCAAACCCTTTGAATGATGCTTTTACCTTCTCTAGGTAAGCGGCCATTTTTATACCACGAGCCTGATAATCACCCAGGACTTGGTTAACAACCATCTTTGAGTCGCTATAGCAATGAATGGCCTTTGCTCTGAGCTCGCTGGCTATCCGAACTCATGCTAATAACGCCTCGTATTCATCCTCGTTGTTTGATGCCTCTAAGCCAAACCTTAGCACCGGGTGGAAGCGAGTTCCCGTTGGGGTGATTAGGATGATTCCTACCCCCGATCCATTTTAATTGGAGGATCCATCGACATAAAGTCTCCACAGCTCGCAGGTTGGGGTTACGACTTCCTCGTTGGAGATCCTAGTGCATTCAACAATAAAATCTGGCAGAGCCTATCCTTTGATCGTTATTCTAGGATGATAAGTAATCTCGAATTTTCCAAGCTCAACAACCCATTTCAACAGTCTTTCGCATGCTTCAGGCTTAGATAACACCTGCCTCAGTGGCTGGTCAGTTAACACATGAATAGGATGTGCCTGGAAATAGGGTCGGAGCTTTCGAGATGCGTGCATCAGGCACAAAGCCAGTTTCTCCATTAATGGGTATCTCGATTCTGCCCCTAGTAATCTTTTGCTGATGTAGTATACAAATTTTTGTACTTTCTTATCCTCTCGTACTAGTACTGCACTAATGGCGTGCTCGGTTGTGGCGAGGTATAAGTACAAAACTTCTCCTGTGATAGGTTTAGAAAGGATCGGTGGTTCAGCGAGGAGTTTCTTAAGATTTTGAAATGCGAGTTCACATTCATCCGACCACTCAAACTTTTTCCCCATTTTAGAAGACTAAAGAATGGAAGGCATCAGTCTGTAGATTTTGAGATAAACCTACTTAAGGTCGCCATTCGTCCAATTAAGCTATGGACATCTTTATATTTTCGAGGTAAGGGCATGTATATTAAAGCTTTGATCTTGTCGGGATTAGCCTCTATACCCCAAGCATTCACTATGAACCCAAGGAACTTACTCGAAGACACTCCGAATGAGCATTTTTGCAGGTTATGTTTCATATTGTATTTTCGAAGTACGGCAAAACATTTAGCGAGATCGTCTACATGGTTATTGTTATGTTTGGATTTGACTAACATATCGTCCACATAAACTTCCATGTTATTCCCTATCTGCTCAGCAAACATCCTATTTACCAATCTTTGGTATGTTGCTCCAGCGTTTTTGAGCCCAAAGAGCGTAGCAGTACAATCCCTTATCGGTTACAAAGCTCGTATGTTATTGGTTAGGTGCATGGATGGCAATCTGGTTATATCCAGAATAAGCATCCATGAATGACATGATGTCATGGCCTGTAGTGGTATCTACGAGCTGGTCGATTCGAGGCAAGGGAAAGCAGTCCTTGGGGCATGCCTTGTTGAGGTCCAAATAGTCGATGCAGGTTCGCAATTTTCCATTGGGTTTTGAGATCAGCACAGGATTGGATATCCAATCAGGATAAAAAGCATCTCGAATAAACCAACTTTCTTTTAACCTCTCGACCTCCACTTTTAGGGCTTTTTTTCTGTCGCCGTCTAGGAGCCTTCGTTTTTGTTGCTTCAAGGGGAAGCTTTTATCAATATTGAGTGCATGGCTTATAACATTCAGACTAATCCCTACCATATCCGAGTGCGACCATGCAAATACATCCTGGTTTTCTTTCAAAAAACAAGTTAATTGCTTTCTTGCATTTTCAGAAAGATTATTTCCTATATTTACGACCCTCGTGGTATCTTTCTAATCAAGTTCTGTCTCTTCAAGCTCCTCCAACGGTTCGAGATCGGCACTTTTGTAACGCCATAGTTTCTCATAGAATACCGAGAACACAGTGTTGGATCATAATTCATAAATATTGCTCTTTTATTGAATAAAAGCTTGAAAATAAATACATGGATCAATGGTTTTACAAAAATAAAATAATTTCCTTTAACATAAAAATGAGAAATATTTAAATAAAACTTTAAAAGAAAAAATTCTTTAATAACAATAAATAAATAGGTCTGCTTGATCTTCCTCGACTATATGGTCCCCACGAGTAGATCACGAAGCTCTTAGGTCCCCACTCGCCACCGGCCTTTCTATCAATAATTTCCTGAAATAACAACATCGTAAGTGTTAGGAAACTTATACATGATCTTTATTTATTTTCATGTATATCTAATATTAAACAAATTAATACGAGATAGTCTAAAACATGTTTCTAAAATTGAATTCAAAGAGAAACAATGAATAGAATACTTACAGTATACGCAGCGGATTTAAAGAGTCCTTCCTTCAGTTTCTCTAACTCTTGTATCCTCTCAGTCGCAGAGTATTATCAAGAAACTGAATCGATCTTCTATTTTCTTCACAATCTTCCAATGTATCCTTAGAATCACCTAGACAGGTGTGGGAAATTCTCAACACATGAGATAGATATAAAGAGAAGAAGAGAAAATAACAAAGAGGCTTAGAAATGGACTTGTGTTTAGAGAGAATCTAAAACTATCAGAAAACTAGTGATTAAACTTATGTTTTGACTTCTCTCTAAGCACTCCTTTTATAGACTTAATTAGGCCATTGAATTTAATTAACAAATCAATAAAATAATATCCATTTTAAAGCCCTAGGTCAAAATTATCATGGGCTTTAGGCTCAAGACATTTCCCATTTGATTATAAGCCCATTTGACATCAAATCAATGCCTATATTATTTTCTATTGATTTAATTAATTAAATAATCATTTAAATCCTTTATCAAATTAATTATTTATAATTTGAACCTTGATTTAAACTTATTTATTAATTTAGATACCAATTTATCTTAATAAATAAATCTGTCCTAATTTCTCTTTTCTTCTCAAAATTACATAACTCTGTGAAACTATCCAAAATTGACCTGGTCAACTTTGATAGTTCTAATTGATGATTAAATCAATTAATTGAGACTATCTAGATGATTTTATCCATGGTACAATGGGGACCATGGGCCTATGAAATCAAGCTTCAATAAGTTATCATAAATCTAACAAATAAATTCACTAACTTATTAATTCCTCGTGATTCCACTATAAACTTGGAATTGCACTCTTGAATTCATAGAACGCTCTATAACAAATATAGATACGCTATTAATTATCCATTGTTACAACCATAATTGTCACTCAATCCTCTATAGACGGTCTACAATGATATAGGACTACAATACTATTTTACCCCTCATTGTATTTTATCCTTAAAACACTTAGTTCCTTGTAAATGATATTTCAGTAAACTAATTTAATTACTGAAATCAGATCTCTATCATTTAACACCTTGAACCAAACAAAAAGGAAACCATCATTTCACTTCTTCATCATAAGCTATAGATGTTCATATCTATGATTAACACTCCCACTCAATTATACCACCAAGTTCCCAGATGTAAGTTTGGGTTAGTCCGTAGGGTAAGCTGGTAACGAACAAGTCAAAGAACTCAAATAATACAATCAGTTAGAATACTAGCCACTCAGAATTGAGATTGAATTGACATATGGTCAACTATATGATATGACTAGAATAGATAATAACGGTATGTTTACTTATCTTATCAACTGTCAATATCGGTCCTGTCCGACGTAACAAATACACTCGATCTTATCTACTTTGCTAATGTTCTGGAAAGAACATAACACAACACTGCAATGTGTAAGTAGATCATATCGTAGATTAACAAGTCATTGTAAATCATGTACACTTACTAATCTTAGGGATAACTTATTTTGAACATATAATCATATTTATATTCCACTGTGATTACGTCACTATAAATAAGATTAGCTATATGCTCAGGATTTAATAGAAGTTTATATTAAACAAATAATCATGAAAATAAAACATGTGAGCAAAGTGATTGACCAGGTTAAAAAATGATTTCTATTCTTTTATTGATAATAAAATGAGATTACAAAAAATTTGGGTTTTAATTAGGGCATCAAACCCCAACAAACTCCCACTTGCACTAATTGAAACTAATGCCTTAATTCTACTAATCCCATTTCCTTGATATGTTTATCAAATGTAGCTTCTGGTAGTGTCTTTGTAAAAGGATCCGCAAGATTCTCTTAAGTTGCAATCTTCATAACCTTCACATCTCCCCTGGCCACATATTCTCGAATAATGTGATACTTCCTTTCTATATGCTTACTTCTCTTGTGACTTCGTGGTTCTTTCGAGTTGGCAATCGCTCCTGTATTGTCACAAAACAACACAAGCGATTTATCCATTTCTGGAATAACACCAAGATCCAAATAGAACTTCATTAGCCAGACTATTTCCTTAGCTGTTTCAAACACGGCTATGTACTCAGCCTCCATGGTGGAATCTGAGATTGCAGACTGCTTTACGCTTCTCCATATCACAGCTCCACCCCCAAGAGTAAACATCATTCCAGAAGTAGACTTCCTATCATCGACATCAGTCTGAAAAACTAAATCGGTGTAGCCTACAGGGTTCAAAACACCACCCTTGTAGACTAACATATAATCCCTAGTCTGCCTTAAATACTTTAGGATATGCTTAACTGCTATCCAATGTTCCGGTCCTGGGTTTGACTGATACCTGCTCAATACTCCCACTACATAGCAGATATCTAATCTAGTACACAACATGGCATACATCAGACTTCCAACTGCAGATGCATAAGGAACTTTTCTCATTGCATCTTCATCTTTAGGAGTCTGGGGAGATTGCTTCTTTGAAAGATGAATTCCATGGCGGGACGGTAGATGCCCTTTCTTGGAATTTGTCATTGAGAAATGTTCAAGCACTTTATTTATGTAAGTTGCTTGAGATAGAGCTAAGAGTCTGTTCTTTCTATCCCTGATGATCTGGATACCTAGAACATAACTCTCTTCACCCAAATCCTTCATCTGGAATTGAGTGCTCAGCCAATTCTTCACATCTGATACTTTCTTAACATTGTTTCCAATGAGTAAGATATCATCTACATAAAGAACCAGGAATACCACTATTTGATTTGTCTTCAGTTGGTAAACACAGGGCTCATCAATATTTTGTTCAAAGCCATAGGTCTTGATTATTTCATCAAACCTAAGATTCCAGGAACGAGAAGCTTGCTTAAGTCCATAGATGGACCTATTCAACTTACAAACTTTTCCTTCTTGTCCAGATACTTTAAATCCTTCTGGTTGATCCATATAAATGACTTCATTAAGCTTTCCATTAAGAAAAGTTCTCTTGACGTCCATTTGCCAGATCTCATTGTCGAGAGCGGCTGCTAATGATAGGAGGATGCGAATGGATTTGAGCATGGCTACCGGACTAAAAGTTTCCTCATATTCTACACCTTCTCTTTGGGTATAACCCTTTACCACTAATCGAGCTTTATATGTCTCGATACTTCCATCAACACCTCATTTCTTCTTGTAGATCCACTTGCACCCAATGGCCCTAAAGTCACTAGGTGCTTCCACAAGATCCCAGACGGAATTTAAGTACATGGACTCCATTTCCTGTTTCATGGCTTCGAGCCATAGTTCCTTTTCAGGGCTAGCCATTGCCTGTTTGAAAGAAAATGGATCATCATCACTTGTGTCACCAACAATCGTATTGGTTTCCCCATCCAAACCATGGTGAACTGGGTTCCTAGAAACTATCCCACTACAACGAGGCTCCGTAACTGTTTGCTTAGGAATAGTGGTACTTCTTCAATTAAATCGACTAGCGTCGAATGGACATGAAGAGTGGGAATTTCATCATTAACTTGCGTTGATGATGATGGAACATTGGTTGGAGTCAATTCTTTAACCATCTCCTCTAAAACACCTTTGATGTAAGGTCTGAAGTTCTGCACATAGTTATTTTCCAGAAAAGTAGCATTTGTAGAAGTAAACACTTTCTTTTCTGAATGACTATAGAAAAGTCCACCCCGAGTACCTTTAGGATAGCCAAAAAACATGCAAACTTCAGTTCACAGTTCTAGCTTTCCCTCCCTTTTCCCCAGGACGTGAGCGGGATACCCCCAGATTCTATATTGGCGTGAACTAGGTTCACGACCATTCCAGCGTTCTAAAGGTGTTTTGGGTATTGATTTAGACGACATGACACTGAGAATGTCGTTCGCGATTTCAATTGCATGTCCCCAGAATGAAGTTGGTAGAGTTTAGTAACTAAGCATGCATCTAACCATTCCCAATAAAGTTCTGTTCCGGCGTTCTGCTACACCATTTTGTTGCAGAGTACCTGGGGCAGTAAGTTGTGATAAAATCCCAAGTTCAGTTAAATGATCTTGGAATTGCATATCCAAATATTCTCCATCATTATCAAATCACAAGATCTTTAATGTTTTACCTAATTGGTTCTGAGCCATTGCTAGGAATTCTTGAAACTTTGAAAATGTTTCTGATTTCCTATGCATTAGGTAAAGACATGAGTATCTAGAGTAATCGTCAATGAAACTGACGAAATACTCAAAACCACCCCTGGCTTGTACATTCAAAGGTCCACAAACATCTGAATGCACAAGACCAAGTGGTTCTTTGGCCCTATCACCCTTTGCAGAGAATGGACGCTTGGTCAGTTTGCCTTCTAGATAAGATTCACAGACAGGTAATTATCCTAAGGTGAGTTCCCTCAAAGGTCTGTCCTTTGTAAGTCTTTGAATCCTATCATAGCCAATGTGACCTAGTCTCAAGTGCGATAAAGACGTCATATTATCGTTATCGATCTTTTGACGTTTATTGGTCCTAGGTTTAGATACTTTGAATAAATCATTGTTAAGAGCGAGAGGTTCGTTAGGTCGCAGAATATAAAGCCTATTTTCCAAACATGCAATACACAATTGTGATCCATTGAAGTAAATAGATATATTAGCATAACAAATTATTCTAATTGCAACATGGAAATTAAAATTAAATTTCTACTAAAATCCGGAATAAAAAATACATCTTTTAAAATTAAGTATTTATTTCTGAACTTCAGACGAGCTATTCCTCTAGCTTGGACCTTAACGAACGCTCCGTTCCTAACTCAAAGCTTTAAGTCGCCTTCTTCCACTTCCTCCCACGATTCAAGAAGCTGTAAAGAGTTACAAACATGGTTGGTAGATCCAGAATCAATAATCCAAACGGATTTATCATTCTCTAAAACACATGTTTCTAAGATAAATGAACTATAATCATTACCTTTGTTTTTCGCTGCTAGAAACTTGGGGCAATCTTGTTTCCAATGCCCCTTCTCTTTGCAGTGAAAACATTTATCTTTACCTTTCTTTTTTTCATGTTCTTCCCCTTAGGCGTCGGTGCGCGTGGTTGTGCACTCGTCTTTGCAGGCTTGGGGTTGTTGTTTTGTCCACCTTTCCTCTTGTTTCCAGCTTTCGAAGACGAAGCTGGATGAGCTTCAACCTTAGCTAGATCAACATCAACATCAGTAGTCTTATTTTCACCTCCTTTACTAGGTCCACCTATGACAGGTTCAATAATCTGAAGCTCGTTCATGAGCTGCGTCAGACCATAGTTGAGTTGAGCACGAACGTGCAGACACAATGCCATCTGATAATTTACGGTGCCATCACGAACGTGTGTAGACGGTGCTATCCAATCATTTACGGTACCATCACGAGCATTGACGGTGCCATCACTAACGTGCGGACACGGTGCTCATTTTGGGGATTCCTCAATCATGATGAATTCAGAGTTGTCACCAATCAACTCTATGTTAATATTCTGCTTCCAATTAAGGAAGTTTTCTCCAGTGAGCTTCTCCATCGAAAGTTGAGAAAGGATGGGAGTAGACACAGACACTACTTAGCTTAAAACTACAAATTATCAATAAAATAGAAATCAATCACATTTTCTCAATAAAACTTCTATTCGCACAAATTTCAAGAAATAGCACAACATATACCAAAATATGTAAGATATGAGAAAAAAATACCAAAAACAATCATATCTCTATTTCTTTATGTTGTTAACTAATCTATGATATCCTTGTCCCGGTTGGCGAGAGTAAAAAATACCACTAGTTAAATAGAGTTGTAAACTCATTTGATAATGGACACCACTATTAACAACCTACTATCCGATCAAAATAAGAAAACAAAATCTCTTATTTTATGAGCTAGACCCACGGTTTCGATAATCATAGATTTAGTCCTAGTAGTCACCGTAGGGGTGAGTCAAGTAGAATTTGACCTATAATTATTTATCTTTCGAGATCTAACCTTGTCAAAATAACTAATGAACACCTTCCGTAGGGGGACGAATCAAAGCGCATCAATGCCTCATTAAACTATTAACTATGTTAAACCAACGGTGGAGATCGAATAAAATTCTTAAAATAAGCTCATTATTAAATTAAAAATAGTATTTTTATTATTTATTTTTAGAAAATTAATGACTGTGGTGTTCCAAAAAAAAATAAACAAATTAAATTTTTAAAACCAAAGTCCTATAATTTCCTATTAATTCTAAAGTGTCACATTGAAACAAATTCAATTAATTTAGAATTAATTTGTTGCTAATCAATATTTTGGTTTAACTAATATAATGAACCTATACAATTAAGTCCAACTTAGGTAAATGAGCCTTAACAATTGGGCTTGTATGGAGGAGGGCTGGGTCCAGTATGTCGTTCCCACTACAAAGGTCCCCTATCTTCTATACAAGGTCCAAAAGACAGGAATTTAAACCTTCGTTTTATTAATTGTTATTAATTGATTAGGCCCACTATAGTCATACAAAGCAAATGGGCCTTCACAAGTGGAATCACCCACAAGAGAGGAATTTAAACTTTACATTTTCTAATGGGCCCAAATAAAACCTATCATTTTATGAATATTTTATTTGGCAAAATACCATATATCCAACAAATATATGGGCCACTATATGCATGTAAGCCCAATTGCAAAAATACTACATATAGTGCAAACAGACATGTTATAATTGGATGGGCCTAATCATGATACTATATGAGCAATTCTATGAATTTATGCAAAAATACCACAATTTATTTCATTTGCAAAAATACCACAATTAATTATCTAGAATTTATTAAAAAAAAATTCAAATTAATTAAATTTTTACAAAAAATAAGTCAATTTAAATGAAATTTATCAACAATTAACAATAGTTAATTTAAATTTCATTTATCAACAATTAACTTGGTTTTAGATTAATTTGATAAAAAATATTAATTTAATTTAAATAGGATTTATCAACAATTAACCAAAGTTAATTTAAATCCCATTAAAAAAAAATTTATTAATTGGCTGAAAAAAATGATATTTTTCAAAATTTAACCAATTTTAAATTTTAAAATCAATATTTTAACTATTTTCTAAAATATATTGTGTTGTTACAACTATTTGCTAATATTTTAACAATTTAAAATATATATATATAAATAGTTATAACAACCCTAAAATATCTCAAAACAGTTAATCAAATTCAAATATCCATAAAAATATCTAACTAACAATATTCAAATTTCAAATAATTTAAATATTAAAAACTATAGAATAAAAAGATATTTATATTTTCAAATAAAGATTTGATAAAAATATCAAGAATTTAAAAGAAAATATCTTAAATATCTCATATCTTAATTGTAATATTTTAATATATTAAAAGATTTAAAATTAAGTTGTTAGTCTATTTTTAAATTTGAATTTGATTCTTTGTAGAAAATATCTAATTATTTAAATCTCAACTAACAAAAATATCTTATTTAAAAAAAAATGATAAAACAAAAAAGAAATTCTTGGTTTTGATTATAAATAATAAATTTCCACAATTTTAATTTTCTTTAATTTAAAAAAAATGGATGAATAGTACCCGCGGTACTGTTCACCAGTTATTGTTCATCGCGTGGCATGTGCGCGGGTGCACGTGGTGGCACGCGAGGGTGCGTGCGGGGGAGTGGCGCGGGTGCGCGCGCGCATGGTGTGGCGTGCTACCCCTTTGGCACACCCACATGGGGCCATTTTGTAATGAGCATGCCTTGGTGCTTGATCATTAGTCAAGTCTTGCACCAAGCAACCTCATGGGATAGGGTAGTGGCAGTTTTGTAATATTGCATATGTCTCCCAGACAAAAATCATATATGTTCCTAGGAAGACTTTATTTCCCTATAAGGCTCCTTAGGGGGAGGTGGCTTGGTGACTTAGGGAAGCACAATGGCCATCAGCAGATAGGAGCCAAAGTTGTGTACTCCCTTGCCCTATCAAGGCTATATATTAATGAAATAACACTTATCCATACTTGCCCCTGTGTGCTTCCTTGTTGCTTATGTGTTACTTGTTTGTTATCTTCGTTGGGCCATTGTGTGCCACTTGCCTTGTTGTGTGCTTTGTGTTGTGTGGACGTTCCTAGGAATGACTTGCTTTGTGCTTGCTCATACTTCGTTATTGCCCGTTGCATGTCCGAGATGTGTATGTGGCTAACCGCTGAGTTTGTTTGCCTATAGGTGTGTGTTGTAGGCTGACTTGCTGGCTTGAAGAGTCTGCAATTGCCGCACGTTCCGTCTAGTTGGAGTACCCAAATAGTCGGCCCGTGACAGTTGGTATCAGAGCCAAGTTTGAAAGCGCTTGGAAAAACACACTATGGTGAGCAACACTCAGAGGATCGAAACTCTTGAGAAGCGGTTAGGGGAACTAGATGGCTTGGACGAGAGGGTCCGGGATCTTTCCTCTGCAAGTCAGGACTCGGGATCGTCTGATGCAAACAATCGCATAGCTGCGTTGGAAAAGGAGAATGATGTTCTCCTATCCAGAATTATCGCATTGGAGAAAAGAAACACTCCAACAAGTACTTCTGTTTCCCCTCGGTGGGAAGAGCGCATCGTGGCAGTGGAGCGCATGCTGAAGGAACAAGAAGTTTCCATAAATGACACGACGGAAGACTGCAGGGAGGCAGTTGGTGTGCTCAGAGAAGAAATGGCTAAGCTATCTGCCAAGGTAAACCTGACCATGCGAGCAGTTGGGAATGCCCCTGCAACAGGGCAGATAGGTATGGAGTATGGCCGAGCCAAAGTACCCGAGTCGAGGCCCTACAACAGGGCCAGAGATGCAAAGGATTTGGAGAATTTCCTCTTTGACATGGCACATTACTTTAGAGTCGTGCGGGCCGATTCGGAAGATGGAAAGGTCGCCATGGCTACCATGTATTTGTCAGGGGATGCGAAGGTGTGGTGGAGGACCAAGTATGATGACATAGAGAATGGCAGGTGCACCATCACATCTTGGGCAGACCTGAAGAGAGAATTAAAGATGCAATTTCTGCCAGAAAATGTCGCTTACATAGCTCGTCGCAAGTTAAGAGAGCTCAAACAAGTCGGGACAATCCGAGAATATGTAAAGAGATTTTCGGGACTGATGCTCGATATAAAGGACATGTCCGAAGTGGACAGGCTCTTCTGCTTCCTCGAGGGACTGAAACCGTGGGCCAAATAAGAACTTCAAAGGCAGCGTCTGTCTAATCTGGCCACCGCTCAAGCTACTGCCGAACGCTTAACAGATTACACTCCGGAGAGCAGCCTACCGAAAAGTGCTACTCCTCCAACCAGCTCAAGTAGCACTGGGAGTAAGAAGTCTGGGAAGTCCTGGCCGGGTAAGAGTGGGGGAGAGAAGAGGATAGTTGAGTCCAATTCTTCCAGTGGGACAGATGCTGCTGCAGGGAAGAAGCCGCTAGCTTGTTGGCTTTGCAAAGGCCCACATAAGTCGGCAGTTTGCCCTTACAGGGGCCAGCTGAATGCCCTCATTAGCCAAGAACAACAGGGCGAAGGAGAAGAGGAAGACGAAGAGTACGCGCACATGGGTACTGTCCGCCTATTGAATGCTCTCAAGAAGCATGGCGAGAAAGGGAAGAATACCCTGGGGAAAGGGCTAATGTTCGTGGATGCCACTATCAATGACAAGCCTGCCAAAAGCGTGATGATTGATACTGGCACCACCCACAACTGCATCTCTGAACTTGAAGCAAAGCGACTGGGACTGAAGCTGGAGAAAGATGCAGGCCGCATGAAAACGGTCAACTCCAAAGCCTTGGCCACATCTGGCGTGGCTAAAGGGGTAAAAGTGAGAATCGACATGTGGGAGGGGCAGACTGACTTGGTGGTCGTCCATATGGACGACTTCGATGTAGTTTTGGGAATGGACTTTCTGATCGAGAAAGGTGCCATTCCAATTCCTGCCACTGGAAGCTTACTCATAATGGGAGAGACTCCGTCAATGGTGCCTGCAAAGGTGAAACCACCCCCTGGTGTGAAGCTTCTATCAGCTTTACAGTTCAAGAAGGGTGTGAAGAAGAAGGAGCCCACTTATGTAGCTGTACCCACCGTGTTCGAAGAAGTAGTGGAAGAAATCGTTCCACCAGAAATTACGAGGGTCTTAATGATGTATGGGGACGTGATGCCAGATAAACTCCCCAAAGCCTTGCCACCAAAGAGGGGGATTGATCACCAGATAGAGCTGGTGCCTGGAGCGAAACCTCCAACAAAAGCGCCATACAGAATGGCACCCCCTGAGCTAAAAGAATTGAGGAAGCAGTTAAAAGAGTTATTGGAGGCAGGCTTCATCAGACCGTCGAAGGCGCCATTTGGCGCATCGGTGTTATTCCAGAAGAAGCACGATGGGAGCTTGAGACTGTGCATCGACTATAGGGCTCTCAATAAGGTGACAGTTCGCAACACCTACCCCATCCCTCTGATCGCTGATTTGTTCGACCAACTAAGTGGAGCCAAATACTTCACAAAGTTGGACTTAAGATCGGGCTACTATCAAGTGAGGATTGCAGATGGGGATGAACCAAAGACTACGTGTGTTACTCGATACGGAGCATTTGAGTTTCGGGTAATGTCGTTTGGGTTGACAAATGCCCCTACTACCTTCTGTACACTAATGAACCAAGTATTCCACGAGTATCTAGATAAGTTCGTGGTGGTGTACTTGGATGATATCGTGGTTTATAGCGCCACGATTGAAGAGCATCAAGAACACTTGGCTCAAGTGTTTCAGAGGTTTAGAGAGAACCAGCTATATGTGAAGCGAGAGAAATGCTCGTTTGCATAGGAGAGCATCAAGTTCTTAGGCCACGTGGTGGAACGTGGCCGTATTCGTATGGATCTGGAGAAGATGAGGGCAATCCAGGAATGGAAAGCCCCCACAAACGTGAAAGAAATCCGCTCCTTCTTGGGCCTAGCCAACTACTATAGACAATTTGTGGACGGCTACTCAAGAAGGGCGACACCCTTGACCGAGATTCTGAAAAAGGGTGTCATTTGGGCGTGGACTGAAAAGTATGCTGAAGCATTCAGGAGTTTGAAAGAAGCCGTGATGAAGGATCCTGTTCTTGCCTTGCCAACTATTAGCAAGCCCTTCGAAGTACAGACGGATGCATCAGATTATGCTCTGGGAGGTGTACTAGTGCAAGAAGACCACCCGGTCGCATATGAGAGTCGCAAGCTGTCTGAAGCTGATAGGAGGTATACTACCCAGGAGAAGGAGCTCCTCGCAGTTATACATTGCTTACGAGTGTGGAGGCATTACTTGCTGGGGTCAAAGTTCGTGGTGAAGACAGATAATGCAGCTGTGAGTCATTTCCTTACTCAGCCGAAACTGACCCCTAAGCAGGCTCGATGGCAGGAGTTTGTGGCGGAATTCGACTTCCGTTTTGAGCACAGGGCAGGACGCTTAAACCAGGCAGCTGACGCCTTGAGTCGCAAAGCAGAGTTGGCGACTCTAAAGGTCTTGGCTAGTTTTTCGGCTAGCGTGGTGAACACTCCACTCAAGGAACGCATCAAAGAAAACCTGGAGAAAGACCCAGTGGTCAGGACCATCCTGAAGCTCGTAAAAGAAGGCAAGACTCGCCAGTTCTGGGTGGAGGATGATCTTCTGTGGGCTAAAGGGGGGCGCTTGTATGTTCCGAAAGCTACAGATTTGCGAAGGACATTACTAAGCGAGTGTCATGACACTCTGTGGGCAGGTCATCCAGGGTGGTAGAGAACCCACGCACTCTTGAAGCAGGGGTACTACTGGCCACACATGCGAGATGATGTAGTGGAGTACACCAAGACCTGTCTTGTCTGTCAGCAAGACAAGGTCGATAGGAACAAGACACTGGGTTTGTTGGAGCCCTTGCGAGTCCCAAGCTGACCATGGGAAAGTGTGTCGCTTGACTTTATCACCAGTCTTCCGAAGACAGGGGATTTAAGTGCGATCTTGGTGGTCGTGGATAGATTCTCGAAGTACGCAACATTCATCCTAGTGTCGAAGTACTATTCGGCAGAAGAGACAGCCAGACAATTTTTCAAGCATATTGTCAAATATTGGGGAGTGCCCCAGAACATCGTTAGTGACCGAGATGAAAGATTCACTGGGACCTTTTGGTCCGAACTATTCAATATCTTGGGGTCACAACTAAACATTTCCTCAAGCTACCATCCGCAAACAAATGGGCAGACAGAAAGATTCAACGGGATGTTGGAGGAGTACTTGCGCCACTTTGTCAATGCCAATCAGAAGAATTGGCCTCAACTACTCGATGTAGCTCAATTTTGCTTCAACTCTCAAAAGAGTTCTTCATCAAATAAGAGCCCTTTTGAAGTTGTTAATGAACAGCAACCACTGTTGCCCCACACAGTGGATGAATATCGCGGTCGGAACCCACGAGCCTTTCACTTCACGAAAGACTGGAAGAAAACGACGGAGATTGCCCGAGCTTATTTAGAAAAAAGCATCAAGAAGAATGAAGAAGTGGGCAGATCAGAAGCGCAGACCACTGGAGTTCAAAGCAGGTGACTTAGTGTTAATCAAGCTAAGTCCCGAACAGTTGAGATTCCGAGGGGACAAAGACATCAGACTCGTTCGCAAGTACGAGGGTCCGGTCTCAATCATCTCAAAAGTTGGCCTAACTTCCTACAAAGTCGACCTACCAGCCTGGATGAAGATACACCTGGTCCTTCACGTCAGCAACTTGAAGTCGTATCATGAAGATCCAGCAAATCCAGAGCGCAACCAATCAACCAGAGGAGTAGTCATCGTTCAGCCAAGGAGCAAGCATCAACTTGAAGAAATCTTGGCGGAAAGGACGGTCACCACTGACCGTAAAAAGCATAAAGAATATCTGGTAAAATGGAAGGGGCTCACAAATGATGAGATCAGCTGGGAGAGGGCAGAAGACTTGAAGAAGCTCACGCAGAAGGTTGAAGATCTACAAGCTACTTCGTCGAGGATGCCGAAGGATTGAGTGGGGGAGAGTGTGGCGTGCTGCTCCTTTGGCACACCCACATGGGGCCATTTTGTAATGAGCATGCCTTGGTGCTTGATCATTAGTCAAGTCTTGCACCAAGCAACCTCATGGGATAGGGTAGTGGCAGTTTTGTAATATTGCAAATGTCTCCCAGACAAAAATCATATATGTTCCTGGGAAGACTTTATTTCCCTATAAGGCTCCTTAGGGGGAGGTGACCTGGTGACTTAGGGAAGCACCATGGCCATCAGCAGATAGGGGCCAAAGCTGTGTACTCCCTTGCCCTATCAAGGCTATATATTAATGAAATAACACTTATCCATACTTTCCCCTGTGTGCTTCCTTGTTGCTTATGTGTTACTCGTTTGTTTTCTTCGTTGGGCCATTGTGTGCCACTTGCCTTGTTGTGTGCTTTGTGTTGTGTGGACGTTCCTAGGAATGACTTGCTTTGTGCTTGCTCATACTTCGTTATTGCCCGTTGCATGTCCAAGATGTGTATGTGGCTAACCGCTGAGTTTGTTTGCCTATAGGTGTGTGTTGTAGGCTGACTTGCTAGCTTGAAGAGTCTGCAAGTGCCGCACGTTCCGTCTAGTTGGAGTACCCAAATAGCCGACCCGTGACACATGGCAGCCAGGCAAAAAATTTTGATTTTTTTTTGTGCAATTTTTCAAACCAAAATAATTTTCTAATTAATTTTTAACATGTTTTACACAAAATAAAGCATATGTAAAATTAATATCATAGAAAACACAACAAAATAACCTAAAAATTGCTAAAAATCACATAAAATCAATATCCTTCATAAAAACATGAAAACCATCCAATTATTCAAACATATCAAATAATCCAATTTTAAACATAAGAGGCTTAGAAAAGGACTTTTGTTTAGAGAGAATAAGAGAAAATAACAAAGAGGCATAGAAAAGGACTTGTGTTTAGAGAGAATCTAAAACTATCAGAAAACCAGTGATTAAACTCATGTTTTGACTTCTCTCTAAGCACTCCTTTTATAGACTTAATTAGGCCATTGAATTTAATTTAAAAATCAATAAAATAATAGTCATTTTAAAGCCCTAGGTAGAAATTATCATGGGCTTTAGGCCTGTGAAATTTCCCATTTGATTATAAGCCCATTGGACTTAAAATCAAGGCCTATATTATTTTCTATTGATTTAATTAATTAAATAATCATTTAAATCCTTTATCAAATTAATTATTTATAATTTGAACCTTGATTTAAACTTATTTATTAATTTAGATACCAATTTATCTTAATTAATAAATCTGTCCTAATTTCTCTTTTCTTCTCAAAATTACATAACTCTGTGAAACTATCCAAAATTGACCTGGTCAACTTTGATAGTTCTAATTGATGATTAAATCAATTAATTGAGACTATCTAGATGATTTTATCCATGGTACAATGGGGACCATGGGCCTATGAAATCAAGCTCCAATAAGTTATCATAAATCTAACAAATAAATTCACTAACTTATTAATTCCTCGTGACTCCACTATAGACTCGGAATTGCACTCTTGAATTCATAGAACGCTCTATAACAAATATAGATACGCTATTAATTATCCATTGTTACAACCATAATTGTCACTCAATCCTCTATAGACGGTCTACAATGATATAGGACTAAAATACTGTTTTACCCCTCATTGTATTTTATCCTTAAAACACTTAGTTCCTTGTAAATGATATTTCAGTAAACTAATTTAATTACTAAAATGAGATCTCTATCATTTAACACATTGAACCAAACTAAAAAGAAACCATCATTTCACTTCTTCATCATAAGCTATAGATGTTCATATCTATGATTAACACTCCCACTCAATTATACTACCGAGTTCCCAAGATGTAAGTATGGGCTAGTCCGTAGGGTATGTTGGTAACGAACAAGTCAAAGAACTCAAATAATACAATCAGTTAGAATACTAACCACTCAGAATTGAGATTGAATTGACCTATGGTCAACTATATGATATGACTAGAATAGATAATAACGGTATGTTTACTTATCTTATCAATTGTCAATATCGGTCCTGTCCGATGTAACAAATACACCTGATCTTATCTACTTTGCTAATGTTCTGGAAAGAACATAACACTGCAATGTGTACGTAGATCATATCGTAGATTGGCAAGTCAGTGTAAATCATGTGCACTAACTAATCTTAGGGCTAACTTATTTTGAACATATAATCATATTTATATTTCATTGTGATTACGTCACTATAAATAAGATTAGCGATATGCTCAGGATTTAATAGAAGTTTTTATTAAACAAATAATCATGAAAATAAAACATGTGAGCAAAGTGATTGACCAAGTCAAAAATGATTTCTATTCTTTTATTGATAATAAAATGAGATTACAAAGAATTTGAGTTTAATTAGGGCATAAAACCCCAACAGGAGTGAGCTTCTAAGCCCAATAGGAAAATACAAACAAAAGTTAGTCATATAATCATACATAACATAAATTCACAAAAGTCATACAACACAAACCTCTAGGTCATATCATAGCTTAAGTCATAATTCTACATCATAATCTAAGTCATAAATCATAAATCATACTCTAAGTCATAATTCATAGGTCATAAGTCCTAAATCATAGGTCATATATCATAATTCATAGGTCATAAAACATAATCATAACTATAGGTCATAGGTCATAAATCATAATCATAACTATAGGTCATAATAACAAGTTAGATATAATAAAAAGATAAGTGTTTATACAGGGTTGGCAATTAAGCCCCAGACATAAGTCCATCATACACCAGACATCACTTAGTCCATCATAAAGTTTTGGCAACCGAGCCTACCGGACATAGTCCGCCATACATCATTGGACACCTTAGGTCCAGACACACTTACCCTTTTATTGTACCTGAAATGTTAGGTCATACAAACATAAACTATATCATAAACTACATAACTAGGTCATAATACTAAACTATCTAATTTTCCTTACCAAAAACCAGAATATTGGAGACAAGAGCGGGATTGAAACTCCTAAAACCAAACATAAAGAAACCATAAGTTTCTAAAGAAATGAAGTTGAAAAGAAGATCTAAACCATTGAGATAAGAACTTACTGAAAACCTTATGTTTCAAAGGAATTGAACACCTCACCTGAAGTCATTATCACAAGTTAGGATTTGAAGAAAATGAAAGAATAATAGAAACTATAGTGAACTAAGCCTGAATATAAAGAATACCTTGGATAGCTTAGAACATCGATCTATACCCCGAACACCGAAATCACACAAAAACTTACTTCCCAAGTGTTTATAAAAGTTTTAGATTTGAAAGCTTTAACCCCAAAACGCTAGTGTTTCTCTCTAGAATGAACTTAGCAGCTTGGAGGCTCTAATCTGTGCTTGAAGATGAAGAAAAATGGCTGAGTGAAGGGTCCTATTTATAGAGTTCAAGGAGTGAAACTAACTCCCATTTCAATGAATAAATAAATGATTAAAAATGAATAAATTTGAATTATCCATTCAACAGATGCCCAGAACTCGGTCAAAAACATTCAGGAACGAGTCAAGGTTGTTGAGGGCTGTTTCTAGTTCAGAATTCTATGAAAATTAAAAAATTGGCCACTAGAGCCGATATATCGACTAGGGTAGGCGATATATCACCCCTAACATTATACCGAGGGTTTGTGGTTTCGTTCGTGCAAAGTCGATGTGTTTTTCGTATCAATATAGGCGATATATCATCCATTATAGTTGCGATATATTGGCATACGTTGATATTTCAAACATGTTTTTTCACATTTTAGGATAATTGAATTTTGTTTAAAACTACTTTGACTGAGTAAAACGTGATCCTAACAGATAATGGAAGGTTCTAGATCTTCTAGATCTTTCTTTTAATTAAACTATTCATCAAAAATACTTAAATCCTTAATAAACATGCTTGTGACAACTATCACGCTCTTATTTAATCTATCTAAACCTTAGGTTATAATAAATAATATTCTGAGGAACAACTATATTAATCAAACATTATGATAAAATTAATATTTCTAAACTATAGGCTACACTTATAAAATCCATAACTATTTCTACGAGTTTCCAACTAAATCCCGGGTTGAACCAATATCCACGAAAACTAAAATTTTACAGCTACTGCTACTACTACTGCTATCTAGCTAAGTAAAATTTTGGAACGCTACAACTTTCTTCAACTCTAGGGTTGATTTCTTCTTCTATTTCGAAGACAGGTCTGTTCATCTCTTGAATAACCACAAGTGTCTGCGCACTTTTTTGGCTTTTCCCTCTCATAGAAATGTTATAGCATTCCATTGCTGGGAGCTGGTCTCCCTTCAGCATCCCGATGCCACTAGACATCAGACACTTGATGGCTAAATGCCTAACAAACAATACTACCCCCCAGCCCAATCAGGGTTGGTCTCCCGAGCAATACGTTGTAGGCTGACGGGGTATCCACCACCATGAACTCCATCATCTTGGTTACCGAGTCTGGATAGTCTTCCAAGGTTACGGGGAGCTCGATGGATGCCGTACAAGCAATCCCGTCCCCTGAAAATTCGTACAACGTGGTTGCACCGGCTTTCAAATCTTGAAGCGTGAGATCCATCTTTTCTAGAGTGGCTTTGTAGAGGATATTAACAGAGCTCCCATTATCAATCAAGACTCTGTGCACCCTCTTGTTCGTGAGCTGAAGTGTGATGACCAGGGGGTCATTGTGAGGAAACTGGACATGTGGCGCATCCTCTTCTGTAAAAGTGATGGGTTTTAACCCGTTGTTGCTTCGAAGCTCGTGGTTCGGGCTCGTAGGGAGAACCATCCCCAGTCTTGAGCTCGTTTACGTATCTTTTTTGGGCATTTCTTCCTGATCCGGCGAGATGCAGTCCCCCAGAAATGGTTTCCACATCCTCCCCATCTATCAGGGGAGGTCGATCATCCTCCCGTGCTCGGGAGTTGTTGTTCAGTTGGGAAGGTTGAGCAGGCATTGCCCTCTGTCCTGTCGAGGCTTGATTAGGATTCTGATTTCTCACATATTGTCTGAAATATCCTCTCAAGATCAAACCTTCAATCTCGTCCTTCAGTTTTCGGCACTCATCAATAGTGTGTCCAACATCCCTGTGGAATCGACAATACTTATTGGAGTCCCTCTTTGCCTTTTGATTCCGTATTGGGTCAGGTCGTCTAAATAGGATCCGATTCTCATTGGCAAGGAAGATATTTTCCCGAGTCATATTGAGCTCGGTATATACAGTGTAAATGGAGAAATATTTATCTCCCTTCTTCTTTTTCCCCTCGTCCGCCTCAGAGTTATTCCCTTCATTTTTCTTTCTTTTTTAAGGGTTATCTCCAGAGGGTCTTGATGTTGATGGGACAGTCGAGGTTGAGTTAACATTTTTCGTTGTAGTTATGGGCTGAGAAGCCAGATTTAATGCTGACCTCGACTTCTCTACATTGACAAATCTCTGGGCCCTCATGTTGAACTCGGTTAATGACCTTATAGTTTTTCTTTGCATATCCTCCCAAAGAGGACTCCCTGGTAATATACCAGCTCTTACAACCATAAGGTGGCCACTGTCGTTGACGTTGCGGGCCTGAGCCACTTCTATATTAAACCTTTCAAGGTAACCCTTCAATGACTCTCCCTACTGTTGTCTGACATTGGTTAAAGCCGAGGCTTCGGGCCTGACGCCTACCATGGCTTTGAATTGCTTCTTAAATTCCTTCGCTAACTGATCCCAAGAAGAGATTGAATGTCTTCTAAATTTTTTGAACCAATTTTTTGTTGGTCCTGTCAGCGTAGCTGGGAACAACATACACTGGAGCTCATAACCAACATTGTTGGCTCGCATGATGGTATTGAATGTGCTTAGATGGCTATATGGGTTTGAGGAAATGGTGTGCTGGAGATATGTGAGGCAAAAGGCTCGAGCTCCTCATCAGACTCTTCAGCCTTATCCATGTTCCTTTCATCCTTAAGGAGCTTGAACCCCCTTTCGAGCTGGTTAATTCTCTCCTGGACCAAGTCCACTGGAGGCCGAGCTTGTGTTTGGGGGAGTTGGTTATTGTTTATAAAAACCCCAGCTCCTTGTCCCGGTATAGGGTTATACTGATTTCCATATGTCGACTGTTTTCGACTATTCAAATGGTCGCGAAATTTGGGGTTTGTAGGATTGGCTTTCCCTCGGTTATGGTTCAGGTGATCTCAAAGGTCAGGATGATTGCCCTAATTCCCAGTATTCCTAGGTTCGATATTATATATGCTTACAGACCTACTGTGGTCTAAGCTCCCACTTATGAAACTAACATTTTTCTCTGGCTGAGGGGCTCGGTGGTTACGAGGTGGATCTTCCACAGGCCTCCTTGCTCCAGTAGTTTGTGATCTCGACACATGGCTTCCCACCGGTTTCACAACCCTATGTTCTCGAGTCACCTCCATCTCGCCCCCCATGTCCATGTCTGGCTCGACGATTCCCATCTCAACTGCCACTGCGAGAAGGCCTTTGTGGTGCAGGCTCTCCTGCCTGGTTCCTATGAGGACGTGGTCATGGAGCATCTCGGACTGGTGAGGGGTATCTTATAGGAAATGGTGGATTTCTAATAGGTGATGGTGGTGGCCTCCCATTGTTGGGCCTAGAAGGTCTAGAATTGGCCTAGATAGGTTCCGGGTTGTTCCCGACTGCTTCAGGATTAGAACTTTGAGCTACTGGAGGAGCTCGGTTATTCCTTATTCATGTAGACACTTCCACAGTCAGATTACCAGTGGTATCAGTTCGAGTTTTTCTCCTAGGGTGTTCATCGCCAAGGTTTTTCCTGGGCCCCGGCTGAGCCTGTTGGGCCCCTTGCTCAGATCTCCTAGTGGTGTGCTCCTTCGGGGACGTCCTCTTGGCCTCAGGGGTGGTGCTTGGACCTCAGCGGCCTGTCTAGAAAATTCTTCATTGCACCTTGTAGCCTTTGCCAATTGTTGGTGCAGTTGGCGATTCTCCAGTTCAATAATTGGAATATACCTCTCTAGATTATAGTAGAGGTCTTCATCAATCTTGGGAGCAGGCGGTCCTTGGGAATCAGAGGATCCACTCCCCACCTCTAGGTTGTGGTCAGTCATGGGCTGCTTCCCAGGTTGACGTAGGTAATCTTCAGTGCAAGGAGTTTGCTCCTCCGGTATTTGGGGCAAAGATCACCCACCGGTACTGGGGTTCTTCGCAGCGACCATTTGTAAATCAAGAGGTTTCTGATTAAACAATCCAACAACTTTTTTAATGCTCTAAATGAAAGCACCAAACTTTTGACTCCATTTTTAATCAACTCAAATCTGAAGAGCACTAAACAATGAATTAAGAAAATATAGAAGAACAATGAGAATTTTACGCGGTTCAGCTGTTAAAATCTACCTAGTCTACGAGTCAATATTATTGATTGGTGGTATTCTCTTAAAGCTTTTACAAAGCAATTTAGTAGTGTTCTTAGAACCAAATTATGCCCCTCCACAAATGAAATGCTTGCAACGAAGGCTCGAATTGCACTATACGCATTGGAGAAGATCCATCCATTCGAGCTTGATGCTTAAGCTCAAACCTTCTGAACTTGTGCTCGAACACCAACAGGAACGAGTCATGAATCATTCACATTTATACAAGTGTTGAGCCCTTACTTTCCATTTTCAAGCTTACACTTTACAAGCCTACATTTCGAGGCTCATTTATGATGATTTTAAAATTTGGGTTTAACACAAATAATTAGAAAACTAGCTCATTTAGCCTGCCACCTCACTTCCCTTGTCCTCGGCTTTATATAAGTATATAAATATAGATAGATATCTTTAACATTATCTTCTGCAACTTCAAATCTTCCAGTCTCCAATCTATCAAATATTCTTCATCAAGCAATATTATTTTCTCAGCAACTATAGAATAAAGAATAAACAAGGGCATGTAAGTCTCCAACCAATTCAAGATTCCATGAGTACAAAGAAAGGGCATAAGGAATAATCTAATTTGAAATGAAATCACAAAACCAAAACTTAAAAACAATAAAGGTTAGGAAATGCAAAGTCAAGATAAAAAATGATCTAAAGAAAAGAAACAATATAATTATGAGAGAAAAAACTTAATAAAATATAAATAATATCACAAATATATATAATTCCCTATTTAGTGACATAGATAAACAAAATCAAGAGAATCATAGGAAAAATCTACAAAACCTAAAATGGTAGGCAAGATCTACATAAACCACTTATACAATAAAGCAAAACTTAGAGTAACAAAATTGTAACGACCCGAATTTACTTTTAAGGCTAAGTGCCTTGATTATAGTGCATGGAGGGCATAATGGGATATACATGTTGAATTAATAAAATAAATGTGAGACTACGTGGCATACATGATTTATATGATTATATGGATCTAAATGCATGTTTATGTGTATTAAATATGCATGTGGGCCTATTCTTGATAATAAGGGCATATTTGTAATATTGGCCCGTTGTGGGCATAAATGTGATTATATGTGCATAAATGATTGAGACCACATTATTATGTGGATATATTTGCAATATATGGCTCGAGGCGATCCTAGTGAGCGGATTGGCAGAATAGTCACAATGGGGTCCAATACCCGGCTTGGGGTGAGCCTAGGGGTATTTTGGGGACTTAGAGTGTATTTAGGATTTATTTGTTAATGTTCAATTATTTGGTGATTAATTGGATATGATTTATATGATAATATGGATTTAAATGCATGTTTATGTGTATTAAATATGCATGTGGGCCCATTCTTGATCAAATGGGCATATTTGTAATATTGGCCCGTTGCGGGCATAAATGTGATTATATGTGCGCAATGATTGAGATCACATTATTATGTGGACATATTTGCAATATTTGGCTCGAGGCGATCCTAGTGAGCGGATTGGCAGAATAGTCACAATGGGGTCTAATACCCAGCTTGGAGCGAGCCTAGGGTTATTTTAAGGACTTAGTGCGTATTTAGGATTTTATTGGTTAATGTTCAATTATTTGGTGATTAATTGGATATGTTGGGTTTAATTGGGAATTTATAAGACAATTCGAGGATTAGCAGGGAAGGTGCCTAATGATGTTTTTGCCCTCGGGGGCATTAGAAGATAAGGTTATACTTAAGGGCATTATGGTCTTTTTGGTCAAGAGGATAGACTTACCTCTGGGTTAGCTTAGGTAGTAGTAACTGGTAGAAACTCAACGAAGCAAGGCCAGGGCACTCTCTCTCTATCTCCTTCCAACCAACCCTCTCCCTTTCTCTCTCAACTTTGGTGAATTTTTGAGGAAACTAAGATGAATTGGTGGCTGAAAGCTTGGGCAATTGAAGACTTGAGGCCTAGAAGTTGGTTGGCTACAGCTATGGGGAGTAATTCACAACAAAGGTGAGTTTTAATTGTTGTTTCAATGGTGCTCTATTTTTGTTTTATGGTTGTTCTTAGCTTCAAGGTATAAGATTAATAATTTGAGTTTGGATGGAAGTTTGAGTGTGTTGAGCTGTGGTTTTGTTGCTCGTATCATATTGGTGTTATGTTGTAGATTGAATTATAGTTCTAGAATTTATTTGGGAATTTTTTATGGATTTTATTGGCTAAGGAAAAATAGGGAAATCCTAGGTTCGTAGGGGCATGTTGCGGCCCTATTCTTGGGGTGTCGTGACCTAGGTGAACCCAGGATAGATAGGGGCTTCTGCTTTGCAGGTGCGTCGTGACTCTCTAAGGCGCATGATTCGCATTCTGGTTCCAGTCGGGGGGCTCTCTAACCTGGGAGGCGCGACTCGGCCCTTAGGGCCAAGTCGTGGCCCGCCTGGTCATTTTTAGGCCACTTCAAGTTTTAATGACGGGAACTTTAACCTAAGCACTTGGGATGAATTCTACTGCCTGGTTTAGTAGAATTTGAGGTCCCAGAGACTCGTATATTATCCCAAAGCTTTTAATTAGTTTAGGATTTTAATGGCTATCCATTATCACATTGTGACTATGTTGAAATGTAAGGGCCCAGGATTAGGGATTGTGCTCGGGGCTGCCATACGCTAGCTGCTCAAGACTTGAGGTAAGAAAACTGCATCTGAGTTGTGAATGGGGCTTAAACCCCTATTAATGAATATATTATGAATATGAACATATCTCTAGCTGAGAACATCTAGATGTTCATGCTTGTATACGTTGCCATTGATCACTTCCTATGCATTGTGCATTTGTAATTATGCTTGTTTGCAACCTAACGGTGTAGGGGGCCGGTACCAAGCGTGCAGAACACAGCCCGGCCTAAGGGTGCCGAGGCAGGCTAAAAGACCAGGGGACTCGGCCTAAGGGCATCGAGCTTGGATATTATAACATAAACAGAAGTGTGGTTCACACTTAATCATTTTTATCTAATTGACGAGTTTGGTTTATGTATTTGATTGAGTTGAATATTATTGTTGGTTGGTTAATTATATCCTATTGTTAATTGAATATGATGATTTATGCTTACTGCTTTTATACTGTTGCCTAGTTGTGCATGTTGGTCTAAGTTTTCTTGCTGAGCCTTGGCTCACGGGTGCTACATGGTGCAGGTAACGAAAATGGATAGCAAGACCAGCCATGAGTTAGAGTGCTTCAGGGGTGTTGTGTACATATGCAACCTGCTCGATCGCCACGGTCGGGATAGCTTGGGAGGAACTAGGGTTAAACCCTGTTTTTCCACTTAGGACAGCTAAGTTGTATTCTATTTGTCTTTTACAAGTCTGAAAACTAATTTTGGGATCCCATGTGTAAACTTAATATTTTAACGGAAAATAACCATTTTGTTGACCAAATCTTTTAATACTTGACCTTGACTTAGTCTTTAATTACACATTTAAGTTCAAATGACTTGCTTAGCCAGTTAAGCACTACTTTAAACACACAGTGTAACGGTCTTGGCTAACCAGGGCGTTACAACTTGGTATCAGAGTGGTCTAGGTTTAAGGGTTCCTGAAGACTGGCTGGGCTTGTACACTCGCCGCTAAAGATAAGCTCGACTCATGATTAGGTGTCTAATGACATGATTATGTGGTTAATTATTTAAATTGAACATATGTACCTTATCTGCATGCTAGTATAGAGAGCATGATGGCTATGAATGTATTTGGTGGAAATGAGATTTGATAATTGATGCATGAACAATGTAGATTTGTGTTTTGATATGTATATTGTGTGTGTGGTTATTTTGATTGTTTGGTCCTGCTCGTGGGATAATTCTGGATGTGAATATCAGGGCTGAGGGGTTAAGTCATTGACTACGGACTGATTCAGAAATTATGTATTCAAGATAGTCAACTGTACCTGGTATTGTTAGTATGAGGGTTGCATATGATAGTTAGGGTCAGAACCCTCCATCTACCCTGAAATTCATAGCAGATGTTTGTTGGTATGCAAGTATGACTGCTAGACCAAGATGAGGAGATTAGATGGTTGAGATAGCGGGTTCCGTCAGGGAACACTGCTTCGTATATCTTGACGGTAAGGGCACCAGTGTTGGTTCAATCTGAGGGTGGAAATAGATAAGAGTTATCGTATGAAACACTTTAGAAGTGTTTGTTGGGAAAATTCATACAGGAACTTTATTTATTTTCATGTAGATCTAATATTAAACAAATTAATATGAGATAACTTAGAACATGTTTCAAAAATTGAATTCAAAGAGAAACAATGATAAGAATACTTACAGTATACGCAACAGAATGTATGAGTCCTTCCTTCAGTTTCTCTAACCCTTGTATCTTTTCTGTCGCAGAGTATTATCAAGAAACTGAACCGATCTTCAATTTTCATCACAGCCTTCCAAAGTATCCTTAGAATCACCTATACTAGTGTAGGCAATTCTCAACACATGAGATAGATACAGACAGAATAAGAGAAAAGAATTAAGAGGCTTAGAAAAGGACTTGTAATTAGAGAGAATCTAAAAACTATCACAAAATCTGACTTGTGACTTGTCAAACTTGGGTTTTCTTCTCTCACTTAGCACTCCTTTTATAGACTCAATTAGGCCATTTAATTTAATTAAAAAATTAATAAAATTATATCCAATTAGAAGTCCTAGGTCGAAATTATCATGGGCTTTAGGTTCATGAAATTTCCCATTTGAGTATAAGCACATTGGACTTAAAATCAAGGTTTTTATTATTTTCTATTGATTTTATTAAGTAAATAATTATTTAAATCATTTGTCAAATTAATTATTTATAATTTGAACATTGATTTAAACTTATTTATTAATTTAGATACCAACTTATCTTAATTAATAAATCTACCATAATTTCTCTTTTCTTCTCAAAATTACATAACTTTGTGAAACTATCCAAAATTGACCTGGTCAACTTTGATAATTGTAATTGATAATTAAATCAATTACTTGAGACTATCTAGATGATTTTATCCAAGGTACAGTGGGGACCATGGACCTATGAAATCAAGCTCTAATAAGTTATCATAAATCTAACAAATAAATTTACTAACTTATTAATTCCTCGTGACTCCACTAAAGACTCGGAATTGCACTCTTGAATTCATAGAACGCCCTATAACAAATATAGATACGCTATTAATTATCCATTGTTATAACCATAATTATCACTCAATCCTCTATAGACGGTCTACAATGAGATGGGACTAAAATACTGTTTTACCCCTTGTTGTATTTTATCCATAAAACACTTAGTTCCTTGTAGAAGATATTTCAATAAACTAATTTAATTACTGAAATGAGATCTCTATCATTTAACACCTTGAACCAAACTAAAAGGAAACTCTCGTTTCACTTCTTCATCAAAAGCTATAGATGTTCATATCTATGATTAATACTCTCACTCAATTATACTACCAAGTTCCCAAGATGTAAGTATGGGCTAGTCCGTAGGGTATGCTATTAACGAACAAGTCAAAGAACTCAAATAATACAATCAGTTAGAATACTAACCACTTAGAATTGAGATTGAATTGACCTATGGTCAACTATATCATATGACTAGAATAGATAATAATGGTATGTTCACTTATCTTATAAACTATCAATATCGGTCCTGCCCGATGTAACAAATACAACCGATCTTAGCTACTTTGCTAATGTTTTGAAAGAACATAACACCACAATGTGTAAGTAGATCATATCGTAGATTGGCAAGTCAGTGTAAATCATGTGCACTGACTAATCTTAGGACTAACTTATTTTGAACATATAATCATATTTATATTCCACTATGATTACATCACATAAATACGATTAGCTATATGCTCGGGATTTAATAGAAGTTTATATTAAACAAATAATCATGAAAATAAAACATGTGAGCAAAGTGATTCACTAAGTCAAAAAATGATTTCTATTCTTTTATTGATAATAAATTAGATTACAAAAAAAATTGGGATTGAATTAGGGCATAAAACCCCAACAAACTCCCTCTTGCACCAATTGAAACTAATGCCTTAATTCTACTAATCCCATTTCCTTGATATTCTTATCAAATGTAGCATCTGGTAATGTCTTTGTAAATGGATGTTCAAGATTGTCTTCAGATGCAATCTTCATAACCTTCACATCTTCCCTGGCCACATATTCCCGAAGGATGTGATACTTTCTTTCTATATGCTTACTCCTCTTGTGACTTCGAGGTTTTTTCGAGTTGGATATCGCTCATGCATTGTCACAAAACAACACAAGTGGTTTATCCTTTTCTAGAATAACACCAAGATCCAAATAGAACTTCTTTAGCCAGACTATCTCTTTAACTACTTCTGACGTGGATATGTACTCAGGCTCCATGGTGGAATCTGAGATTGCAGACTGTTTTACACTTCTCCATATCATAGCTCCACCCCCAAGAGTAAACACCATTCCATAAGTAGACTTCTTGTCATCGACATCAGTCTGAAAATCTGAATCAATGCCACCTACAGGGTTCAGAACACCACCCTTGTAGACTAACATATAATCCCTAGTCCGCCTTAAATACTTCATGATATGCTTAACTGTTATCCAATGTTTTGGTCCTGGGTTTGACTGATACATGCTCAATACTCCCACTGCATAGCAGATATCTGGTCTAGTACACAACATGGCATACATCAGACTTCCAACTGCAGATGCATAAGGAACTTTTCTCAGTGCATCTTCCTCTTTAGGAGTCCTGGGAGACTGCTTCTTTGAAAGATGAATTCCATGGAGGGACGGTAGACGCCCTTTCTTGGAATTTGTCATTGAGAAACGTTTAAGCACTTTATTTATGTAAGTTGCTTGAGATAGAGCTAAGAGTTTGTTCTTTCTATCCCTGATGATCTAGATACCTAGAACATCACTCGCTTCACCCAAATCCTTCATCTGGAATTGAGTGCTCAGCCAATTCTTCACATCTGATAATTTCTTAACATTGTTTCCAATGAGTAAGATATCATCTACATAAAGAACTAGGAATACCACTATTGGATTTGCCTTCAGTTGGTAAACACAGGGCTCATCAATATTTTGTTCAAAGTCATAGGTCTTGATTATTTCATCAAACCTAAGATTCCAGGAACGAGAAGCTTGCTTAAGTCCATAGATGGACCTATTCAACTTGCAAACTTTTCCTTATTGTCCAGCTACTTTAAATCCTTCTGGTTGATCCATATAAATGACTTCGTCAAGCCTTCCATTAAGAAAAGTTGTCTTGACGTCCATTTGCCAGATCTCATAGTCGAGAGCGGCTGCTATGGATAGGAGGATGCGAATGGATTTGAGCATGGCTACCGGACTAAAAGTTTCCTCATGGTCCACTCCTTCTCTTTGGGTATTACCCTTTGCCACTAATCGAGCTTTATAAGTCTCGATATTTTCATCAACACCTCATTTCTTGTTGTAGATCCACTTGCACCCAATGTCCCTAACGTCACTGGGTGGTTCCATAAGATCCCAGACGGAGTTTGAGTACATGGACTCCATTTCCTATTTCATGGCTTTGAGCCATAGTTCCTTTTCAGGGCTAGCCATTGCCTTTTTGAAAGACAACGGATCATCATCACTAGTGTCACCAACAACCATATTGGTTTCACCATCCAAACCATAGCGAACTAGGTTCCTAGAAACCCTCCCACTACAATAAGGCTCCGTGATTGTTTGCTCAGGAATAGTTGTACTTTCTTCATTTAAATCGACTTGCGTTGCTTGGACACGAAGAGTGGTAATTTCATCATCAACTCACGTTGATGGCAATGGAACATTGGTTGGAGTCAATTCTTTAACCATCTCCTCTAAAACTACTTTGCTGGGAGGTTTGAAGTTTTGGACATTGTCATTTTCTAGAAAAGTAGCATTCGTAGAAGTAAACACTTTCTTTTCAGAATGACTATAGAAAATTCCACCCTGAGTACCTTTAGGATAGCCAACAAACATGCAAACTTCAGTTCGTAGTTCTAGCTTTCCTTCCTTTTTCCTCAGGACGTGGGTAGGACACCCCTAGATTCAATAATGGCGTAGCCTAGGTTCACGACCATTCCAGCATTCTAAATGTCTTTTGGCGATTGATTTAGATGACACGATATTGAGTATGTCATTCGCGGTTTCAATTGCATGTCCCCAGAACGAAGTTGGTAGAGTTGAGTAACTAAGCATGCATCTAACCATTTCCAATAAAATTCTGTTGCGGCATTCCGCAACACCATTTTGTTGTGGAGTACCTGGGGCAGTAAATTGTGATAAAATCTCAAGTTCAGTTAAATGATCTTGGAACTTCTTATCCAAATATTCTCCATCCCTATCAGATCGCAAGATCTTTAACGTTTTACCTAATTGGTTATGAGCCATCGATAGGAATTCCTGAAACTTTGAAAATGTTCATGATTTTCTATGCATTAGTTAAAGATATGAGTATCTAGAGTAATCTTCAATGAAAGTGACGAAACACTCAAAATCATCCCTGGCTTGTACATTCTAAGGTCCACAAACATCTGAATGCACAAGTCCAAGTGGTTCTTTGGCCTTATAACCCTTTGTAGAGAATGGATGCTTGGACAGTTTGCCTTCTAGACAAGATTCACAGACAAGTAATTCACCTAAGGTGGGTTCCCTCAAAGGTCTGTCATTTGTAAGTCTTTGAATCCTATCACAGCCAATGTAACCTAGTCTCAAGTGCCATAAATACATCATATAATCATTATCGATCTTTTGACGTTTATTGGTCCTAGGTTTAGCTACTTTGAATAAATCATTGTTAAGAGCGAGGGCTTCATTAGGTTGCAGAATATAAATCATGTTTTCTAGACATGCAATACACAATTGTGATCCATTGAAGGAAATAGATATATTAGAACTTGTGAAAGTCATAACAAATTATTCTAATTACAACATGGAAACTTAAATTAAATTTCTACTAAAATCCAAAATAAAAAATACATATTTTAAAATTAAGTATTTATTTCCGAACTTCATACGAGCTCTTCCTCTAGCTTGGACCACAATGAATTCTCCGTTCCCAACTCTAAGCTGTAAGCCACCTTCGTCCACTTCCTCCCACGATTCAAGAAGTTGTAAAGAATTACAAACATGGTTGGTAGATCCAGAATCAATAATCCAAACGAATTTATCAATCTCTAAAACACATGATTCTAAGATAAATGAACTATAATCATTACCTTTGTTTTTCGCTGCTAGAAACTTGGGGCAATCTCATTTCCAATGCCCCTTCTTTTTGTAGTGAAAGCGCTTACCTTTACCTTTTTTTTCTTCCGCTTAGGCATCTGTGCACTCGTCTTTGCAGCCTTTCCAGGCTTGGGGTTGTTGTTTTGTCCACCTTTCCTCTTGTTTCCAGCTTTCGAAGACGAAGCTTGGTAAGCTTCAGCCTTAGCTAGATCAAAAACAGCAGTAGTAGTCTTATTTTCTCCTCCCTTACTAGGTCCACCCATGATAGGCTCAAAAATCTGAAGCTCATTCATGAGCTGCGTCAGACCATAGTTGAGTTGATCACGAACATGCAGACACGGTGCCATTCGAGCATTCACAGTGTCATCACGTATGTGCGGAGACGGTGCTATCCAAGCATTTATTGTGCCATCACGAGCATTGATGGTGCCATCATGAATGTGCGGACACAGTGCTCATTCTGGGGATTCCTCAATCATGACGAACTCGGAGTGGTCACCAATTAACTCTATGTTGATATTCTGCTTCCAATTAAGGAAGTTTTTTCCAGTGAGTTTCTCCATCGAAATTTGAGAAATGATGGGAGTAGACCCAAACACTACTTAGCTTAAAACTACAAATTATCAATAAAATATAAATCAATCACATTTGCTCAATAAAACTTCTATTCGCACAAATTTCAAGAAATAGCACAACATATACAAAAAATATGTAAGATATGAGAAAAAAATACCAAAAACAAGCATATCTCTATTTCTTTAGGATTTTAACTAATCTATGATATCCTTGTCCCGGTTGGCGAGAGTCAAAAATACCACTAGTTAAATAGAGTTGTAAACTCATTCAATATTGGAAACCACTATTAACAACCTACTATTCGATCAAAATAAGAAAACAAAATCTCTTATTTTATGAGCTAGACCCACGGTTTCAATAATCATAGCTTTAGTCCTAGTAGTCGCCGTAGGGGTGAGTCTAGTAGAATTTGACCTATAATTATCTATCTTTCAAAATCTATCCTTGTCAAAATAACTAATGAACACCTTCTGTCGGGGGATGAATCAAAGCGCCTCGAGGCCCCATTAAGCTATTGACTATGTTAAATCAACGGTTGAGATTGAATAAAATTCTTAAAATAAGCTCATTATAAAATGAAAAAAAATAGTTTTTTTATTATTTATTTTTAGAAAATTAATGACTATGGTTTTCCCAAAAAAATTAAACAGATTAAAAATTTTAAAACCAAAGTCCTATAATTTCCTATTAATTCTAAAGTGTCACATTGAAACAAATTCAATTAATATAGAATTAATTTGTTGCTAATCAATATTTAGGTTTAACTAATATAATGAACCTATACAATTAAGTCCAACTCAGGTAAATGGACCTTAAAAATTGGGCTTGTATGGAGGAGGGCTGGGTCCAGTATGTCGTTCTCACTACAAATGCCCCTTATCTTCCATACAAGGTCTAAAAGACAGGAATTTTAACCTTTGTTTTATTAATTGTTATTAATTGATTAGGCTCACTATAGTCATGCAAAGCAAATAGGCATTCACAAGTAGAATCACCCATAAGAGAGGAATTTAAACTTTACATTTTCTAATGGGCCCAAATAAAACCTATCATTTTGTGAATATTTTATATGGCAAAAACCATCTATCTAACAAACATATGTGCCACTATATGCATCTAATTCCAATTGCAAAAATACCACATATAGTGCAAATAGACATGTTATAATTGGATGGGCCTAATCATGTTACTATATGAGCAATTCTATGAATTTATGCAAAAATACCACAATTTATTTCATTTGCAAAAATACCACAATTAATTATCTAGAATTTATCAAAAAAATTCAAATTAATTAAATTTTTACAAAAAAATAAAGTCAATTTAAATGAAATCTATCAACAATTAACAATAGTTAATTTAAATTTCATTTATCAACAATCAACTTGGTTTTAGGTTAATTTGAAAAAAATTATTAATTTAATTTAAATAGGATTTATCAACAATTAACCAAAGTTAATTTAAATCTCATTTATTAAAAAAATATTTTATTAATTGGTTGAAAAAAATGATATTTTTCAAAATTTAACCAATTTTAAATCTTTAAATCAATATCTTAACTGTTTTTCAAAAATTATATTCTGTTGTTACAACTATTAGCTAATATTTTAACCATTTAAAAAAAATAAAATATTAATAGTTATAACAATCATAAAATATCTCAAAACAGTTAATCAAATTCAAATATCCATAAAAATAACTAACAAACAATATTCAAATTTCAAATAATTTAAATATTGAAAACTATAGAATAAAAAGATATTTATATTTTCAAATAAAGATTTAATAAAAATATCAAGAATTTAAAAGTAAATATCTTAAATATCTGATATCTTAATTATAATATTTTAATATATTAAAAGATTTAAATTTTAATTGTTAGTCTATTTTTAAATTTGAATTTGAATATTTATAGAAAATATCTAATTATTTAAATCTCAACTAACAAAAATATCTTATTTTAAAAAATAATTTTAAATGATAAAACAAATATGATAATTTTGGTTTTGATCATAAATAATAAATTTTCACATTTTTAATTTTATTTAATTAAAAAAATTAAAAATTAAAAAAAATCAGATGAACAGTACCTGGTACTGTTCATTGCACGCGCAGGTGGCAGGTGTGCGTGGGGCACGCAGGGCGCGCGGGCGGTGCTTGCGGGTGCGTGTGCAGGTGCGCACACGCATGGGCAGCCAGGCCAAAAAAATTCAAAAAAAAAAATTTCAATTTTTCAAACCAAAACAATTTTTTGATTAATTTTTAACATGATTTACACAAAATAAAGCATATATAAAAATTGATAGCATAGAAAACACAACAAAATAACCTAAAAATTGCTAATAATCACATAAAATCAATGTGCTTCATAAAAACATGAAAACCATCCAATTATTCAAACACATCAAATAATCCAATTTTTAACATGTTCATGCATGAAAATAAAGATTACCAAAGGCTTTGAGGCCAGTTGTTGGGAAAACTCATACATGATCTTTTTTTATTTTCATGTAGATCTAATATTAAACAAATTAATATGAGATAACCTATAACATGTTTCTAAAATTAAATTCAAAGAGAAACAATGATAATAATACTTACATTATACGCAGCGGAATGTATGAGTCCTTCCTTTAGTTTCTCTAACCCTTGTATCCTTTCTGTCACAAAGTATTATCAAGAAACTGAACCGATCTTCAATTTTCTTCACAGTCTTCCAAAGTATCCTTAGAATCACCTAGACTAGAATGGGCAATTCTTAACACATGAGATAGATACAGCGAGAAGACGAGAAAATAACTAAGAGGAGTATAAAAGGACTTGTAATTAGAGAGAATCTAAAAACTATCACAAAATCAGACTTGTGACTTGTCAAACATGGGTTTTCTTCTCTCACTTAGCACTCCTTTTATAGACTCAATTAGGCCATTTAATTTAATTAAAAAATTAATAAAATAATATCCAATTAGAAGTCCTAGGTCGAAATTATCATGGGCTTTCGGCTCATGAAATTTCCCATTTGAGTATAAGCCCATTGGATTGAAAATCAAGGCTTGTATTATTTTCTACTGATTTAATTAATTAAATAATTATTTAAGTCCTTTGTCAAATTAATTATTTATAATTTGAACATTGATTTAAACTTATTTATTAATTTAGATGGTATCTTAATTAATAAATCTGACATAATTTCTCTTTTCTTCTCAAAATTACCTAACTCTGTGAAACTATCCAAAATTGACCTGGTCAACTTTGATAATTGTAATTGATAATTAAATCAATTACTTGAGACTATCTAGATGATTTTATCCAAGGTACAATGGAGACCATGGACCTATGAAATCAAGCTCTAATAAGTTATCATAAATCTAACAAATAAATTTACCAACTTATTAATTCCTCGTGACTCCACTAAAGACTCGGAATTGCACTCTTGAATTCATAGAACGCTCTATAACAAATATAGATATGCTATTAATTATCCATTGTTACAACCATAATTGTCACTCAATCCTCTATAGATGGTCTACAATGAGATGGGACTAAAATACCATTTTACCCCTCATTGTATTTTATCCTTAAAACACTTAGTTCCTTGTAAATGATATTTCAGTAAACTAATTTAATTACTGAAATGAGATCTCCATCACTTAACACCTTGAACCAATTCGTCATCAGAAACTATAGATGTTCATATCTATGATTAACACTCCCACTCAATTATACTACCGAGTTCCCAAGATGTAAGTATGGGCTAGTCCGTAGGGTAAGCTGGTAACAAACAAGTAAAAGAACTCAAATAATACAATCAGTTAGAATACTAACCACTCAGAATTGAGATTGAATTGACCTATGGTCAACTATATGATATGACTGGAATAGATAATAACGATATGTTTACTTATCTTATCAACTGTCAATATCGGTCATGTCCGATGTAACAAATACATCCGATCTTAGCTACTTTGTTAATGGTCTGGAAAGAACATAACACCACAATGTGTAAGTAGATCATATCGTAGATTGGCAAGTCAGTGTAAATAATGTGCACTGACTAATCTTAGGACTAACTTATTTTGAACATATAATCATATTTATATTCAATTGTGATTACGTCACTATAAATACAATTTGATATATGCTCAAGATTTAATAGAAGTTTATATTAAACAAATAATCATCAAAATAAAATATGTGAGCAAAGTGATTGACCAATTCAAAAAATGATTTCTATTCTTTTATTGATAATAAATGAGATTACAAAGAAATTGAGTTTTAATTAGGGCATAAAACCCAAACAGCGTTAAGCTCTAGTTTCCAAGGGAGGTTTGGGTCTGTTCAGAACAGATCAGTAGATGGGCATGATTAGCTCTGTCCTCAATGATATGAGAGTCATAGGCCATGACAGAATGGTTGTGTCACACGTATGTGGCAGAAGGATGCCCGGACGTGATGGGAAGTAGTACCCCAGACCCGGTATGTTTTTATGATGGGTTGGGAGGAATTTAGACAATGGTTCGACGAAGGGGACTATTGTGACGCAGTTTGAACTGCAAGAACCAATGAGTTTACGGGCTTTGTTTAGGATGGTAAGATAGTGACAGAGTATGTCAATGAATATGATGGGTTAGCCAAATTCGCTTTTGATTTGGTGCCAGCAGTTGCGGCCCGAAAGGAACGATTCATTTGAAGACTGAACTCTGGGATGGCCCAGAACGTTAGGGTCGCTCTAGTGCATGAGACTTCTTTCTATGCTCGAGCAGTAGGGAGGGCCCTGTTATAGAAGACGCAAGATATGAGATATAGTTTTAGAGTGTTGTAGGTTAGGAAGTTCAGACAACGGTATCCCTATTTGCGGGATTAGATAGAGGGGCATGTGCTCAGTGAATAGAAAAGGAAGACCCCTAATAGTTTTGCTACTCCTTGTCCTGACATGAGGGGTTATAGTTAATAGGATGGCCGCCAGGGCGGCAGTGAGGCCTGGTGAAGTTATTTAGTATGCGCTAGGTGCGGGAGATGCCATCTGGGAGGACGCCGAGTGAAGGCATGTTTTCTATGTGGAACGATTGGGCATGTCAGGAAGGATTGCCCAAAATCGAGGTTGGAAAACCAAGGAGTATAGATTACTCAACCCCAGTTTGAGGGTCCGCCTTGGTACAGTCAGAGACTGAGGCTAGTCCCTCGAAGGCGACCAGTCGACTTGTTAGTTCTCATTCCTTGTTATGTATTGAGCTGATTGAGTTTGGTGCTATGTATCTCTTAAAAGAGACATAGATAGGTGGCACATGCTTTATGGTCGTCATTCCGTGGGGCGTGAGATTTTAGTGCTTGCCGGGAAAATTGGTCACTTCCCGGAGAAAGGTTAGAGTACTATTGGTAAAAGGTTTACAGTGGAATTGACTAAGCTCATCATATGAGGATTTTGATATGATCTTGGGTATGGATTAATCTGTTAAATAAGGGACAACCGTGGATTGCAAGAGATGATGGTGGCATGTTGATTTAAAAGGAAAGGACCTGATTGCATCTACAGGATGCCTAGATATTGTGGTAGGTACCTCTTGGAATATATCAGTTAGACCGAATGAAAACTGGATCGACTAGTAAGGTTTCAGATGGGTGCACAAAGAATCATTGAGTACGCTACGGGATTGAGGTACGGATAGAATTAATATCAAGGACATCATGAAGAACGATATTAGCTCAACAGAAAAAAAAAATGGTTCAATTGAAGAACTGTTTGATTTGAGGATTGATCAAACGGAGCATCTCATCATGGGACACTTCGACATTGCTTGTTAAGAATGAAGGGTTCAATTTACCGATTGCAAGATAGGAAAATGTTCTCAGGAATTGAACTTCGATCTAGTGATTACAAAGTGAGGATCAAGGAAAGAGACATTTTAGGAATTACTTCTTGTACCAAGTAGGATGTGATGGATTATCAGTGAAGGTTCTTAACTGACTAATGCTCCAATGACACAGGTAAGTTCAACAAGCAGAGAGATTATAGGAATGACATGGACAAGCCATGTTCAGATTGATTAGGGATGTGTTGGTATACTCCCAATTAGAAGCAGAACAGGAATGACCACTTCATTGATAATATTAAGACTAATGAAGCAGGGTTACAGGTGAGGCTTCAGAAAGAGTAGGCTTCGTTTTCTTCAAGGGTATTCAAGGTCACATTATGGGAAGTGATGGGATCATATATGAAGGAATTCAGTTAGAAGCCACAAAGAAATTACCAAAGAACATCTGAGGGGTGAGAAGTACAGTGAGGCTGGTAAGCCACGTCAGCTACTACTTGAAGCATCTTCGAAGATAGCCATACCCAAGATTGAGGTAACATAAGAACCTAAAGTTTGTCTGAATGAATAGTTTTGTACTGAATTTTTAGAAGATAAAATAAGGGTTGGTTAGCACACTATGGTATCAAAATGTGTATGCGGTGGACTGATACAAGAGGACGGCATGATGAATATTGTCCTTGCTAAAGACATGAAACTATAGGGTGGTGCTTCGAAGACTAGGGTGTGCCTGTGTATAGACTAAAAAGAATAGTTAATTATGCTTCACGGTAGATGAAGGGATAAGAACACAAATGTTCTACACGGGGAGTTAGGTTGACAATAATGCCAGATAGCCACGGTTAGGGTGTGGTGACGACATGTGTGGAATAGTAATGCGCACACTAGTATAAAGAGTTAAAGCCTTTGGTCACCCATAGAAGAATAACCTTGAGACCAAGGCCCTAGTGGGAACTAATGGATGATCCACATTGGAAATCCTTGATTGCATAGAGAAAATTAACATGGAAGCTGACATCTTGAGTTGGAAAGGTCTGCGCCAATTGGATAAGATGCCACAGATTACAGTAAATTCAGACGAGGTAACGACCAAGATTGGTATAGTATATGCAGTTGATAGTTGGCAGATATATCTCTATGGACAATGAAGTTCAGGGGGGAAATCTTGTGGGAATGGTTAAGAACCCTACTATTTTAATATGAATGGGTTAAGATATGAAGATCGGATGAGTGATCCAATGGAACCTGGCGTTGAGGTAGAGATTCTAGATGAGTCTTATGCTATTATCCTTATAATTGTTGTATCCAGGAAATTTGAACGGATGTTAAGATCAAAAAAAATTTATATTGGACATCAAAAGGGTATAGTTGTGGACCGTAAGGGTGGATTACATTAGACTGCAAGTAAGATGAGTGGATACGAAAAATTATAACTCAATAGAATGAGTTAACACACCTTGGTTCATGTGAACGGGTATCACAATAATGCGTACGGGGGAAGGGAGACCGTATGTCTCCATGGGACACCAAAGTCGATGGTGTCGGACTGAGACCCTTTATTTTCAAAGTTATGGAAAAGGATTGTAAGGGGCAATACATATAAGGTTGAGACTTAGAATTATTGGTTACCTTCAGATAAACTGAGAGTCTGAAGGAATGATTCAAACTTTAAAATTTGTACATCGAATGTGTAAGTATTTGGGGCATTGAGATAAGTACGGTCCCTTGATTGAATAGTCATGGTGATGGAAGTCGGTCAATGGCTAGGGTGACTCTGAATTAGATATAGTGAGATAAGGGACGAGAAGTACTTGTTCCAAGTAATGAAATGAGAGACAATAAGTATGGTGTTTCAGAATTGGTCTAGGGGACCAACGAAGTTATTAGGATTGTTAGGACAGAAGTGTCTGCCTATTTAGAAACGACATAAGAGTCGCAAATTTTAAGCATGGGAACACGAAGTTTCAGGAGGGAAGACTTTGTATTTCTCCTTGTGGACTAGAAAGGATAAGATGGTTTGGGAAAGAAAGAGAAGTTTTGACTCTTGGTTTAATAGACTTCCGAGATCTTACCAAGGACTAGGCCAGGGGCCTACCGATTAGCTTTACCCTAGTATGGGTGGTGGCTCCTAAGGTGTTATTGGTGCCAATGTCAAGGAAATAGGTGAAAAAGAATTACCGCTGATGGGGTGAAGAGACCCTAGAATTTAAGTGGGGGTTATTACGCAAGGAAAAGCTAATGAAATTATAGTGAATAAGATAAAGTCTTATTAAATAAGACTGTCACTCTAGTGAGAGAGTTGATAAGGCATAAAAAGGTGAAGGACTAGACTCTGTGGCTTTAGTCAGATTTGCGGGATTGGTATCCCAAGATGATTGAATAAATTTTGAGGACGAAATTTCAATAAGGATGGGAAAGTTGTAACGACCTGAATTCACTTTTAAGGCTAAATGCCTTGATTACAGTGCCTGGAGGGCATAATGGGATATACATGTTGAATTAATTAAATAAATGTGTGACTAGGTGGCATACATGATTTATATGATAATATGGATTTAAATGCATGTTTATGTGTATTAAATATGCATGTGGGCCCATTCATGATAATAAGGAAATATTTGTAATATTGGCCCATTGCGGGCATAAATGTGATTATATGTGCGTAAATGATTGAGACCACATTATTATGTGGATATATTTGCAATATTCGGCTCGAGGTGATCTTAATGGGCGGATTAGCGGAATAGTCATAATGAGGTCCAATACCCAGCCTAAGGGTATTTTGGGGACTTAGTGCGTATTTAGGATTTATTGATTAATGTGCAATTATTTGGTGATTAATTGGATATGTTGGGTTTAATTGGGAATTTATAAGACAATTCGAGGATTAGCGAGGAATGTGCCTAATCACGTTTTTGCCCTTGGGGGCATTAGAATATAAGGGTATACTTAGGGGCATTATGGTCTTTTTAGTCAAGAGGATAGACTTACCTCTGGGCTAGCTTAGGTAGTGGTAACTGGTAGAAACTCAAGGAAGAAAGGCCAGGACACTCTCTCTCTCTCTCCTTCCCACCGACCCTCTCCCTTTCTCTCTCAACTTTGGTGAATTTTTGAGGAAACTAAGGGGAATTAGTGGTTGAAAGCTTAGGGAATTGAAGACTTGACGCCTAGAAGTTGGTTAGCTGCAGCTAGGGGGAGTAATTCACAGCTAAGGTGAGTTTTAATTTATGTTTCAATGGTGCTCTGTTTTTGTTTTATGGTTGTTCTTAGCTTTATGGTTTAAGATTAAGAATTTGAGTTTGGATGGAAGTTTGAGTGTGTTGAGTTGGGGTTTTGTTGGTGGTATCATATTAGTGTTATGTTGTGGATTGAATTATAGTTCTAGAATTTATTTGGGAAGATTCGATGAATTCTTTTGGCTAAGGAAAAACAGGGAACTCCTGGGCTCGTAGGGTCAAGTCGCAGCCCTGTTCTTGGGGCCCCGCAACCTAGGTGAACCCAGGCCAGGTAGGGGCTTCTACTTTGGAGGCGCGTCGCGACTCTCTAAGGCAAGTCACGACCTGTATCTTGGTTCCAGTCAGGGGGCTCTCTAACCTGGGAGGAGCGCCACGACCCTTAAGGGCAAGTCGCGGCCCACCTGGTCATTCTTAGGCCACTTCAGGTTTTAATAATGGGAACCTTAACTTAAGCGCTCGGGATGAAGTCTACTACCCGGTTTAGTAGAATTTGAGGTCCTGGAGTCTTATATATTATCCCATAGCTTTTAATTGGTTTAGTATTTCAATGGCTATTCATTATCGCATTGTGACTAGGTTGTACCACAAGGGCTCAAGATTAGGGATTATGCTCGGGGCTGCCATACACTAGCTGCTTGGGACTTGTGGTAAGAAAATTGTACCCGAGTTGTGAATAGGTCTTAAACCCGTGTTAATGAATATATTATGAATATGAACATATCCTGTAGCTGAGAACATCTGGATGTGCATGCTTGTATACACTGCCATTGATTACTTGCTATACATTGTGCATTTATGATCATATCTGTTTGTAGGCCAGCCTAAAGGTGTCGGCTGATAGAAAGCATGCGAAACGCTGCCCGGCCTAAGGGTGTCGGGGTCGGCTATGTGACCAAGGGACTCGACCTAAGGGTGTCGGGCCTGGATATTATAACATAAACAGAAGTATGGTTCGCACTTAATCATTTTTATCTAATTAATGATTTTGTTTTACGTATTTGACTGAGTTGAATATTACTGTTGGTTGGTTAGTTATATCCTATTGTTAATTGATTCTATTGATTTATGCTTACTGCTTTTATATTGTTGCCTAGTTGTGCATGCTCGTCTAAGTTTTCTTGCTGAGCCATGGATCACGGGTGCTATGTGGTGTAGGTAAGGGAAATGGATAGCTGCACCAGCCATGAGTTGGAGAGCTTCAGGGGCATTGTGTACATATGCAGCATGCTCGATTGCCACGGTCGGGATAGCTTGGGAGGAACTAGGGTTAATGTAATGCCTCGAATTCTCTGTTGAGTTTAACGGCGTGAACAGTAGGCCGGGAGGGCCATACTTGCTTAATTATGTTATTGATTGATAAAATGCATGTATATGTTGATTATATTATGATATGATGTGAAATGCATGCATGTGAGTCCATATTTCTTATTACAGGGGTGTGATGGTAATTTGGCCCGTTGAGGGTAAATTGATTATTTGTTCGCATGTTGGTGATATATCTTGAGAGCACATTATGATGTGGGTTTGTTTGAGCTATTTGGCATGAGACGATCAAGGAATGTTAAATATCGGTTTGGTCATAACGGGCTTAAGCTCGGGGCTTGGGGTGAGTCTCGGGCTATTTTAATGATTAGAGTGTTACCGGGCATTAAAGGGTAACGGGAGGTGAAATATTGGTGTTTGAGGATATTGAGATTAACGGGAATTGGGAAGCGTTAGTTATGATTAACGGGATTAGTGGAAAGTGCCAAAATTGCCCTTGAGTTGGTTTTAGAAGCTTTAAAGGACCTAGGGGTATAATGGTCATTTGGGATTTGGATATATATGAGCTTAGATGACTGTAAAAACAGAACCAAAAACAGAGTTTACTTCTCCTCCTTCCCGTACCTTCACTTTCCTTGTTTCTTCTTTGGAGATTTTGAGCTCAAGGGGTGGAACTAAGCTAGGAAATCAAGGGGCTTAAGTTATAGACTTGGTTCAGCCATTGAAGAGGGTTTGGTTTCGAATTTGAGGTGAGTTCTATCCATTGTTTTACTGGTTTTTCTCTGTTTTCGTTTTAGGATTTCAGCTCTTGATTTTGGTGTGGAAAGTTGGAATCAAGGGGAGTTCTTGGGATGTTTTACTTGGGTTATGATGAGGGATAGTTATGGGTGATGTTTGGAGGTTTAAATGGGTATTTGAGAGAGGTTTGGGTGGTGTTTAAATTGGGTTTGAAGGGTTGGTTCCAAGAGAAAACGCAAGGGAAGAAAAACAGGGGTTTTGGCTGAACTGGAGCTTGCGCCTCGGCATGGCAGGGGTGAGCCGCGGCCCTTGGGGGCTGCTGGGTTTAGGCGCCTCTGTTTGAGGGGCGAGCCACGGCATGGCCAAGGAGGGCCGCGGCCCTTAAGGCATTTTTGGCCAGAATTAGCTTTTTGACTCGGGGATGCAAGCCTAAGGCCTCGGGATTGAACCTACTACCCAGTTGAGTAGTGTTTGAGGTCCCGGAGGTTAGGTTTTGGTTTGGGAACCTTTTATTATTCATTTTATTGATGGAATCCTATGATTTGGTTATGACCAGGTAACCGCTAAAGGACCAAAAAGTCGATCGTTCTCAGGGTTGTTCTTTTATTCGTTCTTGCTCGAACCAAAGGTAAGAAAACTGCACCCCAAATGTGCATGCGTGGATATTTATGAGGCATGTTGATTGTGAGAATATGGACATGGATTGAATATAGAATGCTTAGCATATGTTGCTCATTTGTGCATGGTACTGACTTATTAGTCAGGTTTGGCAAGGGTGCTAGTATCAACTGTGAAGCTGTGACTTATTAGTCAGGTTCGGCGGTGGTACTGGGCACTGATCATGTTGAGCTGACTTATTAGTCAGGACGGCCTTAGTGTGTGTCACGCAAGCCAACAAGATTTGATCTGATCGATTATCAGCATTGAATGACTCAAAGAGCATTAATGCCAGACCGACCCCGAGGGTCGATGAATGAAATAAGCGCTTGGAGGCTAGTGGCTTACTTAGCAGCCACTCTCCCACCTGAATTAGTGACATGCATGGTAGTCACTCAGTACGGTTACCAGAACCTGTTGAAGGCTAATGGCTTACCTATCAGCCACTCTTCCATCTGAATTAGTGACTTGCTTGTCAGTCACTCAGTGTGGTTTATCAGGACCTCGTGTGGTGTTCACCCATTTGTTTGAAAGCTTTATGCTCAGTGTGATTATAATGATAATCATTTGATAATGTTTATATAAAGTGTTATGTTTTCTTGCTGGGCCTTGGCTCATGGGTGCTATGTGGTGCAGGTAAAGGGAAAGAGAAGCTCACCTAGCCTTGAGTGGAGAGCTGATGTGGTGGTGTGTACATATGCAGCCGCTTGACCACCACGGTCAAGGTGTTCTCAGAGGAACTAGGGGGTTTACCCTATTTTTGCCGCTTAGGTCGGCGGGATTGTAACTTTACAACAATAGTGACCATTTTGTACTGAGAACAGCTTGTAAATGTTTTGTTTAGCTCTGCAGAGCAGTTTGTAATGAAAATCTCCACTTCCTTTTTATTGGTTTTATGCCTTAACCTGTTAATTACACTTAGAGCACATTTTTGACCAAAGGACTCAGGTAGTGAGTCAAATTTCCGGTCCACCGTTCACCGTAACTGTTCTGGGGTAGCCAGGGCGTTACAGTTAAACCTTGTTTTGCCGCTTAGGACGGCTAAGTTGTATTCTATTCGTCTCTTACAAGTCTGTAAATTGATTTTAGGATCCTGTGTGTAAACATAATATTTTAATGAAAAATAACCATTTCGTTGACCAATTCTTTTAATACTTGACATTGACTTAGTCTTTAATTACACATTTAAGTTCAAATAACTTGCTTAGCGAGTTAAGCACTACTTTAAACACACAATGTAACGATCTTGGTTAACTAGGGCGTTACAAAAATAAATTTCACATCAAAGATCAAGATAAAAGAGTCTGTTACACCCAGATTTCGAGACCAGAGGTTATGACCTCGAAACCTGGGCTCGTCAAGTGTGAGCTCGAAACGTATGGAAACATTGTATGGTCCAGCTATAAAAATCTTAAGTAAAACAACGACCTCAAAGATGTGTAACCTCGGGATGCTTTCTGAGTTCGAAATAGCACGACGTTAGGATACATCAGTTATCGATTGTCTTCGGATTAAACGGTCCAAGCTTGGGAAGTGCAAGCTCAAGTGTGATAGCTTCGACAGTGTTTATTTACTCCGAGTATGTCTTGAAGTAGGGTGGCAAGCTCGTAACAGTACCATAAGTCTTGACAGCCACAAGGCCGATTGCTGACCTCGAAGACCTGATGAGTCGCCTGGGATAGCCCGTTACGTATGAACACATTTATTGTTGTACAATCCTAATATTTAAGGGATATCATTTAGTCTGTCATCCGTTCCCGATTCTTATGGGACGTTTCCATGTATATAGGAGATATTACATTTAATGTCATTATTTAAATTGATATACATAATATCTTCCCGAAATATGTGGGAATGAACTCTATAACCTCCCCTATAAATAGAGGAGGAATGACCACTTGTAAAGGATCGATTTCTTTTGACCTGAGAGAAAGCTCTGGGTAATTCATCTTTGAAGAATTTCTAGAAATCTCTAAGTCTTAATAACATAGACTCGTGGACTAGGTAGAGTTAACTTCTGAACCACGTAAAAACCCTCTTGCTTTTCTTTCTTATTCATTCGCTCCATAGTTTACGTTGTTTAATTGCTCTACGATATAAGTTGACGAAAAACGGCGTCAATAGTTTGGTGCTTTCCTTGAGAGCATTAAGCAGTACGTACATGAGTCTATTCAGTCGAAGAAGCCTCCCTGAATCAACTATGGCTGCGAATGATCCCAATATTCTTGAGGAGGAAGTTTTATAGGAAGTTGACTACCCCTGGCGCCCTGGGAAGCAACCAATGATGAATTCGGACCCAGACGAGAAGAGTGGGTCCTCTGACTCTCGAGGACCAAGTGCACCACTGGCCCCCAGGGATGACGAGAACATGTACTACAACCCTGAGCGATATGTCCCTATTATGGAGCTTGAAAATTGTAAACTGCAAAAGCAGTTGGTGGAGGCCAAGAAACGTAACGAGGAGCTAACCAGACTGGGTGCCGAGGCACAGACGACTCAGCCCCCGCCTCCGCCTAAGGCCCAAGCTCCACCTCCATGAGATGTTCATGTTCCACCACGCAGGCCTCGTGGGAGACCTCGCAAAAATGTTGCCACACGAAGAATGAAGCAACCTCCGCCACCTGCAGAACAGCTTGCTCCCTCAAGGCCCCAGAGAAGTACCCAGGCTGGAGCTCCTGCCACGGAGATTGGGAATAACCGAGCCCCCACGGAGGCTCGGACCCAAAATCCTGGTAACACGCAGAACGTTCCTGAACCAGCACAGGAAAACTCGGGACCTTCTAGGCCCCGTAATGGATGGCAGCCACCATCACCCATAAGGCACCCACCATCGACGATAAGGTATCCCTCACCAACTCGAAGAAACGCACAACCGAATCAGGGTGATAGGGAAAGGCGAGCAGGGCAAAAATATGGGAATGGGGAGACCGCTAGGGAGCATAGAGGTACCCAACCCACGAGAAGCCATATGTCTCGGTCTCACACTATCGAGACGAGACAACCAGAAAGGAATCCATCTTGAAACAATCGCGTGACGAGCCATATCAGTGAAGGCTTATGAGATACTAGATCGGTTAGTATGTATGACCAGGGACACAGAAGTACTGGGAATCGAAGGGATCACCCAGATTTACGGGAACACCTGAACCAGAATTGGGGTAATGATAACCCCTCGAACCCAAACTTGAGGGATCACCTCAATGGACGCAAGAATCCTATGCGGAGGCGCGAAGCTGGAATTGTGATCAATGATAACCACTTTCAAGTTAGGCCCCCGTTGGATCTAGTCCAAGGAAGGATCGAACAACTGGAAAGAGCGTTCAAGCTCCTACAAAATGAATGAGGTCGGGATCGGGACGAAGAGTTTGACGAGGAACTTGAGCCCTTTGCCCCCCAAATTTCCAACACCCCATTTCCTCAAGGATTCCGAATTCCTCATGTCCCACCATTTGATGGGAATTCTGATCCATACAGTCACTTGAGTACGTTCAATAGAATCATGAGAGCGAGTAACGTGGGCTACGACCTCAGATGCATGCTGTTTCCAGCCTCGCTCACAGGACGAGCAAAAAACTAGTTTGAAAAATATAAGAGGAATTCAATTGCTTCTTGGGATCAATTATCTAGAGATTTTAAGAAGAAATTCAGAGCCATGATTGGAATAAGGCCCGAGGAGTCTGCCTTGACCAATGTCCGACAGTAGCCAAATGAAACATTGAAGAGTTACCTTACAAGGTTCAATTTGGAAGTCGCTCGAGCTCGTGACGTAGATGACAACGGTCATCTGATGGTTGTCCGAGCCAAGGTAATTCCTGGAAGTCCTCTCTGGGAAGATATGCAGAGGAAACCCGTAAGGTCCTTAACTGAGTTCAATCAACAAGCTCAGAGGTTTGTTAATGTAGAATACGCGAGGTCAGCGTTGAATATGGCCTCTCAGCCCGTAACTACAACAACAAACGTAAACTCTGCTTCGACCTCGGCAGATCCTACGACCTTGAAACCCCCTATGGATAACCTTTTTAAAAGAAAGAAGAATGAAGGAAATAATCCTGAGGTGGAAGGAGGAAAGAAGAAGAAAGGGGAAAGGTATTTCTCCGTATACAAAGTGTACACCGAGCAGAATGAGTCTCGGGAGAATATCTACCTGGCTAATGAAAACCAGGTCCCTTTCAGGCGTCCGGACCCCATGAGGAACCAGAAAGCAAAGAGAGACTCTAATAAATACTGATTCCATAGAGATATCAGGCATACAACCGATGAATGCAAGCAACTAAAAGATGAGATTGAAGGCCTGATCTCGAGAGGATATTTCAGGCAATATGTAAGAAACCGAAATCCCAATCAGGCTTCTTCCAGTCAGAGGGCAGCTGCACCATCGCCTGCCCAAACCAACAACTCCCGAGCAAGGGAGGACGAGCGACCGCCTCCGATTGATGGAGAAGATGTTGTAACCATCTCAAGGAACCTCATTTCGCAGGATCGGGCAGGAACGCCCAAAAATGATACGTGAATGAGCTGAAAATTGGTGACGGGTCCCCATAGGAACCCAAACCCAGGGCTCTGAAACACCAGAGGGTTGAATCTCGACCTATAACCTTTACCGAGGACGACGCGTCTCATGTGCAATTTCCTAACAACGACCCGCTGGTCATCACCCTTCAGCTAGTGAATAAGAGGGTTCACCGAGTCCTAGTTGATAACGGGAGCTCAGTGAATATCCTCTATAAGGCCACCTTAGAAAATACGGGACTCATGCTTCGTGACCTGAAGGCCTGTGCAACGACATTGTACAGATTTTCAGGAGAAGGGATTGCCTGTATGGGATCTATCGAAATCCCTGTAACCTTAGGAGACTACCCGGTCTCAACAACCAAGATGATGGAATTCGTTGTAGTGGATCTACCATCGGCCTACAACGTACTGCTCGGGAGACTCGCCCTAGTAGGGCTGGGAGCACTTTCGTCTGTAAGGCACTTGGCCATTAAGTTCCCGACTTCTAGTGGCATCAGGACACTAAAGGGAGACCAGCTCGCAGGAAGGGAATGCTATAGCATTTCCATTAGAGGAAAGAAACAGACAAGTGCACAAACACTTGTCATAATTTAGAATAAGGATGGGACAGTCTTCGAGATAGACGAAGAAATTGATCCGAGAATATAGGAAAGAACTGACCTCGAGCCATTAGAAGAGCTCGAAGAGGTAAGGCTCAAAGAAGTAGACTCCCCGAAGACAGTGAAGGTAGGGAAAAACCTTCGAGAAGAAATGAAATAGCAATTAATTTGATTTTTGAAAAAGAACCAGGATGTTTTTGCATGGTCACATTCGGATATGGTAAGGATAAATCCGAATGTGGCAATTCATGCTCTAAATATTGACAAAAGCTTTCCCCCGAAGCAGCAAAAGCGAAGACTCCTGGATGATGACAGGAAGAAGGCCCTAAAGGAAGAGGTTGATAGGTTGAAGGCAAACTGATTCATACAAGATGCCTTCTACCTCGATTGGGTCGCCAACTCGGTGCTAGTCCCAAAGCCTAACGGGACATGGCGGGCCTGTATTGATTACTCAGACCTCAATAAGGCATGTCCTAAGGACTGCTTCCCTCTACCTCGAATCGACCAGCTTGTAGATGCAACAGCTGGGCATGGACTTATGTCATTCATGGACGCTTATTATGGATATAACTAGATCGCCATGCATGCCCCAGACCAAGAGCATATGAGTTTTGTGACATACAAAGGGCTTTATTGCTACAATGTCATGTCGTTCGGACTAAAGAATGCTAGAGCCACTTACCAATGGCTCGTAAACATGATGTTCTCCGAACAGATAGGTAATAACATGGAAGTTTATGTTGATGATATGTTAGTTAAATCAAAACATAACAGTAACCATGTGGACGACCGTTAAGAGTGCTTTATCGTGTTACGGAGATATGACATGAAGCTCAACCCCCAGAAGTGCTCTTTTGGAGTATCGTCAGGAAAGTTCCTAGGCTTCATTGTAAATGCCCAGGGAATAGAAGCTAATCCGGACAAGATCCAGGCTTTAATTGATATGCCCTCACCTCGAAAGCATAAGGATGTCAAAAGTTTGACTGGGTGGATGGCGGCACTGAGTAGGTTTATCTCGAAATCTACAGACTGTTGTCTTCCATTTTTCAACCTTCTGAGAGGAGGCAAAAAATTTGAATGGACAGAAGAATGCGAGCTAGCTTTTCAGGAGCTCAAGAAGCACCTCGCGGAGCCTCTCATCTTGTCGAAACCTATCACGTGAGAAGTTTTGTACCTATATCTTGCTACGACCGAGCACGCCATTAGCGCCGTGCTCGTCCAAGAGGAACAGAAGGTGAAAAAGCCAGTATACTATGTCAGCAAAAGGTTACTGGGGGCAGAATCGAGATACCATTAATGGAGAAGTTGGCTCTCAGCCTGATCCACTCATCTCAAAAGCTCCGACCTTACTTCCAAGCGCACCCCACCCATGTGCTGACTGATCAACCACTAAGACAAGTCTTATCCAAGCCAGAAGTCTTAGGCCGATTACTAAAATGGGCAGTCGAACTCGGACAATTTGAGATCACCTACCATCCGAGGACAACCATAAGAGGACAGGCCATGGCAAACTTCATAGTGGAATGCACTGGAGTGACTAACGATGAAGTTATAACCCAAGTTCGCGAGCTGTGGAAACTGTATGTTGATGGGTCTTCCAATGAAAATGGGTCGGGGGTAGGAATAATACTGATCACCCCAGCAGGAAGTTGATTTCACTCCACTTTGAGATTTGACTTCGAAGCGTCAAATAACAAGGTTGAATACGAAGCTCTACTGGCAGGACTTCGAATAACCAAGGAGCTCAAGGCTAAGGCAATACATTGCTACAGTGACTCCCAGTTGGTGGTCAACCAAATCTTAGGGGAATACCAGGCTCGCAGAACGAGAATGGCTGCATATTTAGAAAAAGCAAAGGCAGCACTCGAGCATTTCAAATTTTACACGATAGTACAGGTTCCCCGAGAGCAAAATTTGAATGCAGACGCCTTAGCCAGGCTTGCCACGTCCACTGAGGTCGACGAGCTGAATGTCGTGCCAATCGAACATCTATCGACACCCAGTATAACCGAGCCTGAACAGGAGGATGTAGGCATGATAAACTCCGAGCCAACCTGGATGAACCCGATAATTAGGTACCTTGAAACCGGTGTTCTCCCAAGAGAACGGACCAAGGCTTGAAAACTAATGTATTAGATTCCCAGGTACACCATTATGGATGGAAGGCTATATAGAAAAGGATACTCTATGCTGTTACTCCGATGTGTGACTCCACCCGAGGCTAAGAAGATCATGGAAGAAATTCGTGAAGGATCCTGTGGAGACCACACTGGGGGGCATAGCCTATCCAAGAAAATCATACGCCAAGGATACTTCTAGCCTACCATCAAAGCAGATTCGTTTGATTACGTCAAGAAATGCGACAAGTGCCAATGATTCGCCACAATCCCTTGAGCTCCACCTTCTGAGCAAACTATGATGACCTCCCCATGGCCATTCGCAGTCTATGGAATCGACCTCATAAGCTCGTTGCCAACTGGCAAAGGCGGAGTCAAATACCCAATAGTCGCAGTAGATTACTTTACGAAGTGGACTGAGGCCGAGCCTCTGGCGACAATTACCTCAAAAAAAGTCTCGGACTTCATGATAAAAAATATTATCTGCCAATATGGGATGCCGAGGAAGATAGTGTTCAATAACGATACTCAATTCGATAGCGACCTGTTTACCAACTTTTGCGAGAAAAATGGGATAACAAAAAGTTTTTCCTCCGTGGCCCATCCCCAAGCGAATGGCCAGGTCGAGGCTGTAAACAAAACCTTGAAGGGTTCTCTGAAGAAATTTGGAAGAAGCTAAAGGGAAATGGCCTGAAGAATTTCCCCAAGTTTTGTGGGCATATCGAACCGAAGCTCGTACTTCAACAGGACATACACCTTTTTCTCTGGCATATGGATGCGAGGCTATGCTGCCGATTGAGGTCGAAATACCCACCATTCGAACCCACGCTTATGATCAAGCCTCGAACCAATCCCAGCTCGAAGTAAGTCTGGACCTGATTGAAGAAAAAAGGGACGAGGCACAGCTAAAAAATGTTGTATACCAACAACGAGCTACCCGGTATTTTAATAAAAGGGTTCGAGATAGGAAATTCGGGGTATGAGATTTGGTGCTTAGGAGTGTGTTCTTGGCAACACGGGACCCAGCTACTGGCATGCTCGGGCCTAATTGGGAAGGACCTTATCAGATCGAATTAGTTATCCGACCTGGCGTCTACAAATTGGCAAGATTGAATGGAAGTTTGGTCCCACTTTGGTCCCACGAGCATGGAATGGTGAACATTTGCAACCTTACTATCAATAGTATAGGAACAATGATACATGTAACCATGTTTGTTTTCCTTTGCTATGTTTCTGTTAATAAATTGTTCAATTTCGAATAAGCCTCGTTTTCGTTTGAATATGCTGTATTTTTTGCAAACTCTCTTGATTTAATAACCTATGGTCAAACTCATAGGATATTAAAGGGGCATTAGTGGTATATATATACTGTTGACTTGAAAAAATAAAATAGCATATACGAAAAACATAAAAGTGTTTGGATATAACCAAATGTGCGAGCCAAGGTAAGTTGGATATAACCAAATACACAATCTAGATATAACTAGATCAAGAATATAAGTGTATGGATTTCAAACCAAACACGACCTGAATAGGTTTGGAACGAACCAGCTAAAACTAATCGACAGTAAGTTGGAACACAACCTGCTTCAAGCTAAGTCGAGATCGAGGTTGGAATATCCTGCAAAAAGATAGTTTCGACCTCACAACCTTGGGGAGCTACCCAAGGACAAGGAAAAGTAACTAAAAAAAGCAAGATATAACTAAACCACCTGCGTTACACGCCATAGAAGTACTTTCGCGTGCATGGTAAAAGTAACTTTCGACCTTGACAAATAACGAGATCGGATATGGATATATAGTGCAAACTATGCATGAATGCATTGAAGCTCGAGCTTAAAAATCCACCGCATGTTTGTATGGATAAACAAACAAATGGAAACTTTAATATAAAGTGCATGAAATATTTTGATCTAAGAAATGTAAAGCAAAAATATTAAAGTAAAGTCAATTATGGTATTATAGATGTCATACGAAAATAGCTCTGTCATGAGCTATAAATTGTCTTAGCCCCAGAGGCATAAAAAGCAGAAGATAAAAAACTATTACAAAAAAAAAAAAATTGAAGGGACGCAGCCCTAGGTAGAGACTTAGGAGGGAGGAGCATCCTCCTTAGCCTTCTCAGCTTCCTCCTTGGCTCTCTCTGTCTCCTCCCCAGCAGCCTCCTCCTCGTCGAGCCGAGCTTGCCACTTGGCCACAAGTTCTTCCTCGAAAGAGCTTAAAAGCTGGTATCGAGATTGGCATTACTGGCCCAGATCTTATACATGGCCAGGTCGACCGCCCGATCCTTCTTTTCCTTAAACTTTGCAAGGAGACGAGCCTTTTCGCCCTCCATAATCTCGAAAGTGACCACCTTCTCCTCCTCAAGCTTGGCATTAATCTTCTCAAGCTCCGCAAGTTAGGCATTCACCTTCTCGAGCTCAGCTGTCTTGGCCTTTAGTTGTTCAGCTTCAGCCTCCATCTTTGCCTTTGTGGCCTTGAGCTCGTCACTGAGCTTGAGTTGGAGATCCTTCGCCTCTTGGGCATAAGACTTGCTCGAATGGACCTCATTATTCAACTTATAATTAAGTTGAGCAGAGACAGCAAGAGTCTAACACACAAAGAAATCAAATTAGAACATAAACTAAGTACAAGTACAACTAATAATAAGATGAGGAAAGTTACCGCAGCAGTGAGCTCGATGCTCATCTCATAAAGTGTGTTGCAGTCTCGAGCATTGTTCAAGAACTGCCAATGAGGGGCATCAAAGCCACCAAAGCTCTGGCCCACTCGAGACAGAATGTCTGAGCCAAGTGTAGCCCCATGGGATTTGGCAGCATTGTCGATTACATACTCATCGACGTGAGTAGAAATCGATAAAAGGTGCGTTTTGGAGGCTGAGGGCTTTTTCGAAGGTGGACCAAGCGTGGAATGGACCAGGATCGGAGGAGGCACGGGAAGAATGACTGTAGAGGACGCTTCGACCTGAGGATTTGGATCCACAGCTAGGCTCGTAACAGCTGGAGCTGGTGGAGGAGGTGTCTTCTCGGTCCTCTTAAGGACCTTGGCAGGTCGGTCTGATTTTCGTGACCCCCTCGGGCGCTTACTCCTCTGGGCGCCCTCGCCACTAGCAAGCACAATGTCGAGGTCGGAATCCATATCACCTGCACAGTTGCACCACATTATGAGATATTCCAAGACAAAACAAGTTAGCATGATGCAGACAGGCAAAGAATAAAAAGACAAGTAGAAAAAAACCTAACCGGAACTCTCCCCCGAGCTCGTGCTCGGCGACCACGTGATTCCCCCATCTTTAGAGGAAGCGGGGGGAGTGCCTTCCCTATAAGTTGAAATCAACCTCGAAAGGTCTCTATAGTCGTTTGTCCCGTATTGAACGACTATTCTGTTCCATACCTCGTTTAGACTATACATAGTGTCATACTTCCCGAGCCAACTATCAAACCTATGAACCCTCTCATCTACCCAAGACCATACATAAAGATGGTCCATATAATCCTTACACAACACAAATATGTCGGGCTTATGCTTAAGTAGTGAGGGAGACCAAAAATCTGAGCTAAGGATGACTGTACCTCTATCACTCAAGCTCGAGCTCGAGGCTTCATTGTTGGCCTCGTTCCCCGATCGCGGGCTCCAGCGACATCGAGCTGGGGATCCCGGCTTAGCATTTTGCCTCAGAGAAAGGCTACCAGTTGGGAGAGGCACAAGCTCCCACTGGGTATATTTTTTGTTGGACCAGTCAAATGTGACTGATCCTTCTCCAGGAGGCCACAGGCTCGGAGTTTGTCTTCATGAAGGAGATAGGAGAGGGACCTCCTGCGATAGGGAAACTGGAGCAAAGCCTCTTTGTGATCTTTCATCTCCTTGGTGGGAGTGGGACGACGGTAGTTGGCTGGAAAAATGAACATGTTATGACTAAGCGCGAGCTTAAACAAAAATCGAGCATAAAAGAAAGAAATTTGTTAGGTACTTACGAATTCGCCTGAACGAGTAGTGTTTGGAAGGAGCCAAGCCATCTGTTCAAATATTTTCTTCTCTTTGGGATAGCTCGAGAGGTAATAGAAGTCGTCTCCTCCCCAAGCTCGGGAGGGATTGTTTTTCAAACAAAAGAGATATAGGATCTCCTTTGGTGAAGGTCCCTCCCACTTTAGCTCGTGGTAAAGCGACCTCAAGGGGGACAAAACCCTGTATGAATTAGTGTTGAGCTGGAAAGGGGCGAGCCCAACGAAGTCCAAGAAATTCTTGAAAAAGGACTTTAAGGGCAGTATAGCCCCTGCCCTCATATGTTCCTAGCTCCAGGCCGCATACTTCAGCTTGTTGTCAGGGTTCCCATCTCTCGGGGCGCGGCAACTTTGTTCGTGGGATGACGGAGCTCGACACCTCAGCGAGCCCGATAATCCAATGTTATGAAGGGCTAAGATGTCGGAGATCTACCCTAATGAAGAGATCGAGCTCCAGTAGTGCTCGGCCTCAAAGAACTCTCTCTTCGAGGTGGGAATGGAGGTTGGCTGCGAGGTAGAAGGGGGGTTTGATGGTTCTCCCATTAGTGAAAATTGAAGGTCCCCCAACTTGAAGGCGATTGTCACTCTAAGAGTGGAATCGATGGGGATTGGCCTGGGCTCGGAATCTGGATCCAGATATACGGCAACCCTAAGTCTCTTCCTTTTTCCCTCCTCGATCTTGTCAATTTGGCGCCGAAAGTGATCTCGGGTGTCTTCTTGCTCGCGCCTTAGTTGGTGCTCTCGAATTAGTCGTTGGTTCCGGGTGAAAGGTGATTCCGGGCTCGGAGCCTTTGGCGAATAAGGAATTGCGAGCTTTGACCCCCACCGCTTTTTCGAGTTTTGCGACATCTAGCAAGAGAAAAAGGGTGAGGGCCAGACGAACAAGCAGTTAAGAATGAAAATCAGAATGACCTAAGCTCGAATAATCAAGGCTACAAGGAAAACTCAGTCCAAAAGACGAGGCCAGTCTCGGAGTATATATTCCACAAAAAGAAAGGAAGGTAGATTTATATTTGAAGATCCCAATATTTCAGGGAAAAAAGTTGGCGGTTACTCAAAAAGTGACATTTTTGGGAAACGTGCAATTTGTAAAACCCTAATTATGTACCCAATATCTTGGTGTGCAAGATATGTCATCCGAAATTCAAAAAACTCAATATAGGCACCATTTTTGGGCCTTCTACGCATGATCTGGGTTTGGAACCCGTGGTATCAAAACTTAAGAATAATATTTACTAAAACACTCTAATGTGCAAAACTAGTGAAGGGGTCAACAGTACAACAATACAAACATGCATGCATGAAAAATATACGGGCATATGAAGCTATGAACAGAGACTTACACAATGCGGTAGGCGAAAACAGAGAGATTGATGACCGAATAAGCGGTTGCAAAAACGATCTCACGAAGTCAAAGAGGCCAACGTTGCTCTGTTTTCTAGGCTTGGGGAACATGCAAGAACTGGTTTCTGGTTTTTTCTTCTTTTCTCACTGCGAAAGCTTGAAAACGTAATGTTAAAATGAAGAAGATGATGACACTTTTATAGGCCCCAGAGGATACCAAGCGGCGAGGTGATCTGGACCATTGGCCAATTTCAGTATTTGATCAAATGGCCAGGGACAAATTGAAGATTGACGCCATAAAGGTGGCAGGCGGATGGACGTATGTGTGCTATCAAAAGCACTCAAGTACTCTGACCATCCAGTACCTAGTTGACGCGTGTCCACACTCAAGTGTTTTCGATGGTACAGTTTCCAAGAGGAGCAATTCAAAAGTTTCCTTCTCATAGGATTCGAACTGATACTTTTGAGGGGGCAAAATGTTACACCCAGATTTCGAGACCAGGGGTTATGACCTCGAAAACTGAGCTCGTCAAGTGTGAGCTCGAAACGTATGGAAACATTGTATGGTCCAGCTGTAAAATATCTGAAGTAAAACAACGACCTCGAAGATGTGTAACCTCGGGATGCTTTCTGAGTTCGAAATAGCACGACGTTAGGATACATCAGTTATCGATTGTCTTCGGATTAAACGGTCCGAGCTTGGGAAGTGCAAGCTCGAGTGTGATAGCTTCGACAGTGTTTATTTATCCCGAGTATGTCCTGAAGTAGGGTGGCAAGCTCGTAACAGTACCATAAGTCTTGACAGCCACAAGGCCGATTGCTGACCTCGAAGACCCGATGAGTCGCCTGGGATAGCCCGTTATGTATGAACACATTTATTGTTGTACAATCCCAATATTTAAGGGATATCATTTAGTCTGTTTTCTGTTCCCGATTCTTATGGGACGTTTCCATGTATATAGGAGATATTACATTTAATGTCATTATTTAAATTGATATACATAATATCTTCCCGAAATATGTGGGAATGAACTCTATAACCTCCCCTATAAATAGAGGAGGAATGACCACTTGTAAAGGATCGATTTCTTTTGACCTGAGAGAAAGCTCTGGGTAATTCATCTCTGAAGAATTTCCAGAAATCTCAAAGTCTTAATAACATAGACTCGTGGACTAGGCAGAGTTAACTGCTGAACCATGTAAAACCCCTCTTGCTTTTCTTTTTTATTTATTCGCTCCATAGTTTTCGTTGTTTAATTGCTCTATGATTTAAGTTGATGAAAAACGGCGTCAACAGAGTCAAAAAAAAATATTCAGAGGAAAAGACCAAAATCTAACCAAACATCAAAACAAAATCCAAAAAAGAGATAGTGTTCACAAACCCAAAACTCACAAACTAGTAAGTCCAATCCGATCTCCACCGTTAAGAATGAATAACCTTGTGTCATGAAGCTTCCTACAAAATTTCAGCAAGATCAGACCACGGATGTCCTTCAATCAAGCCAAAGGTTGAAACTTGTGTTTAGAGAGAAAAGGTGTGAAAAAGAGAGAAAAAGAGAAAGAGAAAGAGAGACAATATCAATATGAGAGGAAAACACGCAAATAAAATATAAATAATAGCACAAATATATAGATTTATATATATATAACTCCCTACTCGAAGACATAGATAAACAAAATCCAAAAATTCCTAGGAAAAATCTATAAAACCTAAAACGGTAGGAAAATTAATTTTTAGATCAAAGATCAAGAGAAAAGAGTAAAAAAAAACCCCCAAAATATTATACCCTAGTTATTAGTTAAAGAATATATAGAGGGAAAGACCAAAATCTAACCAAACATCAAAACAAATTCTAGAAAAGAGCTAGTGTTCACAAACCAAGAACTAGCGAACGAGTGAGTCAAATATGATCTCTACCATTCAAAATGAAGACAGGTTGTGAAGCTGCCTGCAAAATTTCAGCAAGATCGGACCATTGATGCGCGTCGATCAAGACAAAGGTTGAAACCTGTGTTTAGAGAGAGAAAGTACTCCACGACATAAGGAAAATTAGGAATAGGGTTTGGAAAATAACATATATATGTGAGTGTATTAATATATATATATATATTAAGAAAACTAAGAGGCATCAGGTTTCGGGTTAAATCCGAAAAAATGAATATTTAAACCCGAATCCGACCCTAATATAATCAGGTTTCGAGTGATCAAATTCAACCCACCAGAAACGGGGTTTTGCATTTTTTTTTTTATCGTGCGGATTTTTAAGGTTTTTCAGATTTTTCGGACTCAATGTTCACCCCTATTAAAAATATCTAACATTTAGAAGAAATTAAAAACTATCAAAATAAATTAAAAACTATCTAACATTTAGAAGAAATTAAAAACTAAAAACTTAATTGAAATAAAAAAATATAAATAAAACTATCAAAATAAATTTAAATATATAATTAAAAATTAAAATATAAAGCATAAACCTAAAACAAAAACATCTTAAATTAACTCCTTAATTTTTTATCTCAAAATTGATAAAGAACATTATTAGCCCTTAAGAAACTAAATTTAAACTTTCAAAATAAAATCAAATAAATTAAACTAAGATAACTTAAATAAATAAAAAAAATTCTAATTCTATTCTTCTTCTCCAATTCTTAAATTCATGATATACGAGTGTTCTTCTCTATTGATGAAGACGGCCTTGAAAAGGTTAGGCCGCCGATGGGGTGAGATGATATCTTTATGAAAGTGTACGTATATTGTTAAAAAAATAGTAAAATAAATTAATTTTTAATTAGGTATTTTTATTAAATTATATAAGATTCTTTCTACATGAAAATATTGAGTTTTAATTTAGTTTATTTTATTTTGTAGAGAAAATTGACTAAAATTGCAAAAGAATTAAATATATTGACAAAAGAAAAAAAAATTATGAGTGTGCGTTCCGATTCCTTTTGACACAAAGGAGACACAAGCTTCCTCCCGCATCGTCTTTACTCTTTTAGTGTCATCTTTTACGTGAATATAGAAGTAATACCATGTCGCATAAGTTTACAAACTCAAAATGATCAGGTCTTTGTATTTGGATTACTTTGTAGATAGTTCCAACTAAATGATCATTCATATGAGGGAAGATTTTATCTATGGTTTTAGAAGACATTTTGTTTAAGTTCAAATAATATTTTTATTTCAAATTTGAATGTATTGGATTGGTATTGAGTTGTAACAAAAGAAATTATCCCACAAATATAGGAAGGTCAACTATACCATAGTTCCTTATAAATAGATGGTGAATTGGGATTGTAAAGATAATACAATTTTGAGCACTGTTACTCTTTCGAATTAACACAGACTCGTGAACGTAGTTCTTTTCTTTTCTTTAGACCTGATCATGTAAAACTTTGGTGTCATTTATTTGAGACATTTTCATTGACACTTCTTAAGAGTAATACCAATATAACATCGTCTACCCCCACAGACTAAATTACATCAAAAACAATTACCATGACAAATCTTATTACACATAGGCTTTTGTAAATTGAATATGTATCTTTATTCATTTTCAATATATGGAAATCTCAATAGATTCACTACAACAAATTTGATATACAATGACACCCTACAATGTCTTACACCATTGGTGTAAGACATTAAAACTTATTAGGGGTTTTAAATGTCTAATGGTGTAAGACATTGAAAGTTTTTATTAGTGGCTACAATTGGAAGACATTAAAAATGGTGGAAGACGTTGGAAATAGGCTAGAGAAGTGGCCAGGGGTACATCCAATGTCTCCCACTAGGAGACGTGGGACACGTGGCACGTCTCCCAGTGAGAGACGTTGGATGTACCCATGTATACATCCAACGTCTCCCACTGGGAGACGTGGGACACGTGGCATGTCTCCCAATGGGACACGTTGGATGTCTCCCTAGCATATTTACTTAATTTTCCTTCTTCTTCCTCACACATATGCGCGAACCAAAGAGCAAAAAAGGAGAGCACAGCTGCATTTTCACGGTTTTAAGGTAAGTTTTTTTTTTTTTCTTGAATTTTAGTTAATTATTTCGAAAAAAAAATCATAGGTTTAGCATTAAGATGAGTAATATACATGATTTTGTGTTAGTTTTACATTTTTATGCATTTTTTTCTATACATTGTAGGATTTATTAGTTTTTCATAGAAGTTTTTTTATAGATTTATGATTTTTTAGTATTTTTTTAATTTAATCTATCACATTGTATAGATTTCATTAGAGTATCTATGTTCATGATTTTTTTTTTATCATTTTTTATTTCGAAATTTAGATATATTTTTGTATATATATTTAAACTTTTTTTTAAAATTGTAACTATTTTGTTATATATATAGTTATGTTAAAATAAATTTATTAAATAATTTTAAAAATATAAATATATGACATTTTTTATGTTTTTGTTGATTATTAAGTTTTGGGGTTATGCAATTTTTGATTGATTTTTTGTTTAGGTTATAATTAGTGGTGCATTGGAGTTTTTTTTATTTGTTTACCAATCATTTACTATTATTAGATAGTTAGTGATATTTGTTTAGTAATATTTAACATATTAATTAATTTAATTTCGTAGGTTGTGATTTTGGTGGTGAGATTTTATAGAGTATTTTGCATCAAAATTTCTATATCAATCACACATTTGAGGTAATTTAGTTTCTAAAACTACAATAATAAGTTATATATATATTGCTAGATATTTAGTGATATTTTATTTATTATTTATTAATTTTATTTTATTGGTTTGCGGATTTAATAGCGAATTCGATTGCTGCGTGAAGTACTTTTGCTAGCTTTTGGATTATTAATTGCCAGAGGTAAATATATATTCTCTTACTTCTACTTTTAATATTATTAAAAAAATGTTAGAGGAGTTTTAATATCTTAAATATTCATTCATAGTGAAGTAGGTTCTGAGATTAAAATTGTGTGCTGCGGTGATAACGGAAGGTTGAGAACTTGTGTGTTTTAGTGAAGTAGGTTCTGAGAAATTTGGTTGTGTACTACGGAGCTATAAGGAATAAATTTATTGTATGTTGTTTGAATTGTTTGTTTTGCTATTCACATGCAAATGGTTAGGCCACTACTATAGGGGAAATGCTGCCCGATTTTATCTAAGATAATAAACAATTAGTTTTATATAGACATCCTATAAGGAATAGACTTATTGTATGTTGTTTGAATTGTTTGTTTTGTTATTCACATGCAGATGGTTAGGTCACTATTATAGGGGAAATGTTGTCCGATTTTACTTAGGATAATAAACTATTAGTTTTATATAGACATCCAACTTTATCACGTGCTTATTTAGTGTCGTTTCTTTTCTTTTTGATAGACATAGGAGAATATATGGATAAACAGTGGATTTCATTGAATAGGTTATCTACGGAATATAGGAACGGGGTCGATTTGTTCTTAAGGTTTTGTTCGGAAAATGTGAAAGGCCCAAATTTTACTTATTGTCCATGTCTTAAGTGTGGAAATGTTAAAAAGATGGATCTTAAAAAGATTAATGAACACTTATATTTCAATGAGATCGACAAGAGTTACACAATTTGGTATTACCATGGGGAGATAGCTCCTATTGCTCCAACTCTGCCAAGTAGACAAAAAGGAGTGAGGAGAAATATAGTAGAGGAGAACTGGGATCCATTAGATGAAATGATTGACGACGCACATTTTGGATCAGGAGTAGACCCAAATAAGTTTGAGACACTCCTTAATGATGCTGAGAAACCAATTTACCCTGGTTGCACAAGATTTACAAAATTATTTGCGCTTCTTAGGTTGTACAATCTAAAAGCTAAACATGACTGGAGCGATAAAAGCATTACTGATTTATTTAGTTTTTTGAAGGAGTTATTGGCCGAAGATAATGAAATTCCAATTTCATTTTATGAGGCAAAGAAGACGTTATGCTCATTAGGCATGCAATACGAAAAAATTCATGCATGTCCTAATGATTGCATATTATATCGAAATAACTTTGCAGACGCAAAATCGTGTCCTACTTGTGGTGAGTCACGATGGCAAAAGAAAAGAAATGGTGATGATGTAAAGGAAGGAGTACCTGCCAAAGTTTTGTGGTACCTTCAATCAATTCCTCGTTTCATCTGATTGTTTAGAAATGCCGAACATGCTAAAAGTTTGTCGTGGCATGCTAATGAAAGAATAAAGGATGGTAAATTAAGACATCCAGCTGACACCCTAGCTTGGAAAAGAGTTGATTTGAAGTGCCCTTCTTTTGGAAATGAATCTCGTAATATTCGTCTAGGTCTTTTGACTGACGGGTTTAATCCACACGCATCTCTTAGCAGTAAGTATAGTTGTTGGCCTGTTATGCTTGTTATTTACAATCTACCCCCATGGTTGTGTATGAAGAGAAAGTTTACGCTTTTGACCTTGTTGATATCAGGACCTAAACAACCTGGTAATGACATTGACGTCTATCTAGCTCCTCTTATAGATGACTTGAAAACTTTGTGGGAAGAAGGGGTTAAGGTTTATGATGCGTATAGGCAGGAAGAATTTAATCTTAGAGCGGACTTATTATGGACAATTAATGACTTTTCTACTTATGGAAATTTATTTGGGTTTAGTGTGAAAGGATATAAGGCTTGCCCCGTTTGTGAAGAAAAAACATGTTATGAATACTTGAAACACTCTCAGAAAATATGTTATATGGGACATAGGAAGTTCTTGCCTAATACGCATAAACTTCAACTTGGAAGAAGGCATTCAATGGTAAACAAGAGTTTGAGGAGGCTCCTGAGCCATTGAATGGGATCCAAGTACTTGAGAAGATGTCTAAAATTGTGTCCAAGTTAGGGAAGCCTAAAGTTCGTACACCTACAAAGATGAAATGTAGTCGTAAGGCTAAGGTTGTTGAGGAGCCAAAAGGGTGTTATAAAAAGAAATATGTTTTCTTCGAACTTGAATATTGGCCTTTCTTACTTATGCGCCATAATTTAGATGTTATGCACATAGAGAAAAATGTATGTGATAGCTTGATTGGCACTTTGTTGAATATTCCTGGGAAAACTAAGGATGGAATTAAGGCTAGACAAGACTTGGTTGCAATGGGTATAAGGGATGAATTAACTCCAAAACCAGATAGGAGACGAACATATTTACCTCCTGCTGCTTACACTCTTACTAAAGAGGAAAGAATGGAAATTTTCAGATGTTTGTTTAATACAAAAGTTCCAGATGGATATTCCTCAAATATAAGGTCATTGGTAGACATGAAAAGTTGTATTCTGACTAATATGAAATCTCACGATTGTCATATTCTAATGCAGCATTTACTACCAGTGGCCATTCGATCTGTGTTGCCTAGGAAGGTTCGAGATGTAATCACAAGGTTATGCTTGTTTTTCAAGTCATTGTGTTGTAAGGTGATTGATCCGCTTAAGTTACCTAAGTTAAGAGATGAAATTGTTGAGGTATTGTGTGAGTTGGAGAAATATTTCCCGCCGGCATTTTTTGATATAATGATCCATCTGACAGTTCACTTGGTTAGAGAACTAAGATATTGTGGTCCCGTTTATTTAAGATGGATGTATCCATTTGAGCGATATATGAAGATTCTTAAGGGGTATGTTAGGAATAGAAGTCGGTTAGAAGGATGCATCGTCGAATGCTATATTGCAGAAGAGGCAGTTGAATTTTGTTCTGAATACCTGACTAGTGTACAAAGAATTAGGTTAAATGATGTTGAAAATGTTGAGATTCAGAGTCGTCATGGTGGCGTTGTATGCACAGTAAGTCGAGATATACCAAATGAAGCGCATCATCTTGTGTTGCAGAATATAAATGAAATTCAACCTTATATCGAGTGACTTATATTCATATAATACATTTACTTTAAGTTGTGTAATTTTGTATGTTCAGTTGTTTAACAACATATGTATAATTGAAGGGAACATTTTAATTGGATAAAGACCAAATTTCCATCCAAGTCAAGGAACTCAAAATGGTTACAAGACGAACATTATAGAACTTTTAGTAGTTGGATAGAACAAAAGGTAAATTGTGTTGATTATGGAAAGTTGTCATTAATTGGTAATTACAAGATGACACGGTTGGTTGTTTCTAGTGATTTTTTTTTGGTATGTTGATTTAATAGGTTGTGGCAGAATTACAAAACACATCAAATAAGGTTTCAGACATCGCTAAGTGGATTTCTCTAGGACCTTCTGTTAATGTCATCAAGTTTTCATCATACATGATTAACGGTACTCTATTTAATACTAGGGAGCGCGATAACAACATAAACACACAAAACAGTGGTGTTAGCCTTGTTGCTAAAAATGTACAACTCTTTAGTGCAAAAGATAAAAATCCAATTGAAAGTGATATGACTTTTTATGGAGTAGTTAATGAAACTTGGGAGTTAGATTATATCACAACTCGAGTACCTGTTTTCTTTTGTGATTGGGTGAAAAGTGACAGGGGCATAATATATGAAGATTGTGGTTTCACATTAGTTAATCTAAAATGAATTGGGCACAAATCTGACCAATTTATATTAGCTTCACAAGCCAAACAAGTATTTTATGTGAATGATCATTCAGACAACCAATGGTCAATTGTTCTTCCAACGCAAACAAGAGAATGGAACATTAAAGATGACAATTTACATGATATACCTCTCGAAGAAGAACTTGTCACATTCACCGCACTAGAAGATAATGATGAAGTTAATGATGATTGTATTTGTTTCCGTGAAAATGGTGAAGGATTATGGGTTGATGATAATGGGTCTTGAGGTACCATTTAATGAGTTTGATATGTTTATGATATGTGAAATTTTTAGTTTCATATTTTTGTTTCATCATTTAGTTTCATCTTTAATTCAAATGTTTGTATAACTTTTTTTTATGATTATGAGATTCCAAAATGATTATAATAATGATATTTATGTGTTTACAGATGGAGGGTGATCCATTTGGTGGTAGTTCTGATGAAGGGGAGCATCACTTTCATTCTCAGTCAGTGGAACAAGAACAAAAAACTGCGAGAGGACGTACATGGATGTCTAAAAACACCAAAAAAAAAAGGAGTGAAGGACATCTTACACCTGTTGAATACAACAAGTATGGTCAAATAGTTGGTGAGACTAGAAGCAATGTTTCATCACAACTTGGAGCTATTGTTCGAGCCACTGTGTCCATCAACACTAACACTTGGAACGATGTTAGTATGGTGGATAAAAATATAATATGGGATACAATGAAGGTATGATTTTATTAATTATAATTCCTTTAATGTTTTTAAAATATATATTGTTTTGACAATATGATTCTTATTACTTTCAAACTTGCAGAAAACTTATGATTTGGACCCCAAACAAAAGAAACAAATATTGATGGATACGAGAAAGTACTTCCGAAATTGGAAGACTAATCTCACAACGGTACACGTGTATGGCGCTATGAAAAAAATTCCCAAATGAGTTCCCGCCAGCTATTCCATTTGGATTTGAGAATGTCATAACTCCAGATGAATGGTTAAAGTTTGTGAACTCAAGATTAACTCCCGAGTGGCGTAGAAAGAGAGAAGAGATGAAAAATTATCGAGCATTGAATAAATACAATCACAACCTCTCTAGAGGAGGCTATGTGCGTATTGAAGATATGTTAATGGAACAAAGTGGGAAAAGTTTGACTGAACTTGATAGGGCGGACTTGTGGAGCATGGGTCATCGGAATGCAAAAGGAGAGCTAGTTGGAGAGGCCTCTGAGATTCAAAAAAATATTGTAAGTGTTCATATTTAATAATGTTGATATATCAAATTATATATTAGCTTCTATATATAACTTTTTGTGAATATTGTTTCACAGGATCATTACCGACAACTCCAAGCTAAGGGTAAATGGGCACTTGATGGCCCTGATGATGTGCTAACAAAGGCGTTGGGCACTCCTGAGCCCCGAGGACGTGTTAGGGCTGGAGGACACGGTGTGTCCCGCACAATGAACTGGAATACTCCAACACCTACCTCAACGAAAAATAAATCGAAAGCCACTTCTTCGAATGACGACATTAGAAAGGAGTTTGAAGAAAGATTTCAAAAACAAGAAGAAGAGCATCGTCAACAAGCACAACGTCTAGAAGAGCGCCTTCAGCAACAAGATGAGCTCTTGAGAAAATTCATGGCCCAATAGAGTGGGTCGGGATCCAACGTTGGAGTCCCACCAGCACGACCATCATACTATGTGCCTGACCCACCAGTTCCACCAGTGCATGCATCCTACTATACTCCTGACCCACTAGTGCCTCAAGCAGGAGAACAAATTATTGCACTACAACCGCTTTTGCAAGAGGTAATTAAACTTTCTTGAATATTCTGAAACCAAATAAATTTATTTACTGTTTCAACATGCTTATTTGTATATAATATGTTTCTTGCACAGGGCCGAGCATGCCAATTAGCGATTGGTTCAGTTTCAAACGTTGTTGCATCAGGTAAACTCATTGAAAGAGAGGCAGGCAACAACTACCAAGTTATGATTACTAGCGTTATTAAGCCAACCTGTCCTCTCCCTTTTGCATATCCTGATTTGGACATGTACATAGTTGCTCAAGCCATTGGGACGCCAATAGCGTGGCCTAAGGATTTGGTCATTATATCTGAAGATATATATCATGACGTGATGCCAAATTTTTACATAATTATCTTTACAATTCTATATTTATTTGTTTGCATCTTTTTTAATTGTTGATATTGTTGTATACAGGCTCCCTCTACAAGTAGGACCAGATCACAACGACCAAAAGCTCCATCAACACAACAACCACGATAAAGAAGACGACCACAACTCCTCCAACACAATTGCCCCACACTCCATTGGAACGATTACAAAGCGAGTGTGTCAATCTAGGCATAGAGTCTGAAGTTTTTGATCAGGATATGTCTCACTGTTATATATTTAAGGATGACATACTTCAGTTTGCTCGAAAGGAGAAGATTGGACAAGCAGTGGTTGTTAGCTACATGAGGTATATATCTCACAAAGTTCGTTCATTTAATTTTCTAATATGATTTATTCAATCATAAAACAATTTTCATATTTTTGTATTAGGTTCATTTACAGATATGTGGTACAACAAGGTCACCAAAATAAGTTTTTATTTGTCAATCCTAATATTGTAGCCACTCAAGGGAGTTCATTCGACGATCGTGTTCAAAATCTGTTCAGACGATGCAATGACATAAAATCAAAAGAACAAGTTATGCTTGTCCCTTGGAACCATGGGTAAGTTTAAAAAGTTGTCATTTTTCCAACCCATATCAATACTTTCTTTGTTTAACATTTGAGTTATAATTTTTTGGTTTTTCTTATGCAGTGAACATTGGATGTTGCTTATTTTGGCACCGTATGCATATCATGTTTATTGTTGTGATTCGGTGATTTCAGATCTCAATAACCGTGAGGAGATTGTATCACTGATCGTCAGCACTTTCAATCTTTTTTTCTCTATGAATCTTCCTGATGTCGAGATCCCTGATACTCTACGCATTAAGCAACCTCAGGTAAGTAATTACAACTTAAATTTTTGAACTTTTATAATTATTAAGTAGAATAATATGTATGCATTTTTTAACAAGTTTCAATTTAATAATGAATTATTGATACTTTTAAATAATTAGTGTCCACACCAACCGGACAATGTGGCATATGGATACTACATAATGAGGATGTTGAAGGATTTGATTGAACATGCGAGTCCCGGACATTACTTGAGAATGGTATTATTAATTAAAATTTACAAATTATTTTTGAAACCATATATATAAATGTAATCAAATAATTAATTAATATATTTTACTTTATATTTTTTGCAGCTAACAAGTACGGCATATACAGAGGCAAAAATTGATGAGTTGTGACAAGAATGGGCGACATATATGTTACCAATAATCCAAAGTAACTGACCTCGTTGATAGGTTTTTTTTTTATTTTTTACCTCTTTTTTCATACATAAATGCAATATTTGTTAATTTTGAATATGTCTAACAAATATTGTATTTTGTTTTTTTATTTTTTACCTCTTTCTTCATACACAATGCAATATTTGTTAATTTTGAATATGTCTAACAAATATTGTATTTCTTGTATATGTCTAACAAATTTTGTGTTTCTTGCATATTTTTATTTTATTAATTATGTCAATTTTAATTTAAATTAATATTAAATTTATTTCAATTTAATTAATTATTAAATTAATATTAAAATCATTTCAATTTAATTAATTATTAAATCAAATTTAAATAATATTAATTATAAATTTATTTTTTTTAAATCTGGGAGACTTTCAATATCTCGCACTGGGAGACGTGGGAAGTCTTCCACCTCTCTCAATGGGAGACGTGAGACCTATACCTACAATGATCATGCCTACAACGTCTTCCCAATTGAGAGACATTGTAGACTTTCAATGTCTCCTAAATAAAGTCATAAAACTCATATTTTGTTGTAGTGATTTGTTTTTTTATATTCTCTGTTCTTTCTCTTAACATCTCTAGTCCAAGATATAAATGCTTGAATCAGATTAGGGAATTTTGTACTTTAGGGAATCAGATTATGTATTATAATAATATATTATAGATAATGTTAATTTTTATTAAAAAAAAATTATTATTTATATTTACTTAATCTAACATATATAAATATATATTCATATTAAATAACAACATTATAAATACATTATATGTAAATATGGTGTATGTACAAATAGTATGACTGTGTAACTACATATAAGAAATTAGAATAGCATTTCTCTTTTATCATAAATAAGCAAATTTCTTCTCCAATTATTGATGTGTGATTCGAATAATATCATAAATGTTTTATGTGTATCTTAAATAGAGTAGTTTGTGATCTAAGAATAAAATGTTATTATTATTATCATTTTAAATCATAAAAAATGTTTTAGTTAATTTTTTTTAATATGTTTATGTTATTCTTTCATGCATAATATTGTTTATTATTTAAAATTTATATAGTAATCATAAAACTTAATAAATCTAAGTACATTGCACGTTGCTTGTACCTAGTATATATATATATATATAAATACATGTTTGCTTAATTTTAAAGCTATAAATATGCTTATACAAACATGTATTTATTTTTATTATATTTTTTAATTATCATATAAATTTTAAATAAATAAAAAATATCATAAAAATAAATAAAAGGTGTTTAATATAATGTATGACATAAATGTATTAAAAAAATTAGGGCAAAATATTGTCTATAATTTTAATAAAAATTCGTTCACTTTTTAAATATATATATAAATAGAATGAATTATAGTTCTATAGTATATATAAATATTTATATCAATAATCTCTACATATATGACATCTAAATACAATATTGACATAGTTATATATTTACATGGCTACATGACATATGTATATAAATTACAATAATATTTAAAAAGAAATTGATAATAAAGATAAAATAAAAATAGAAAAAGGCATACTGTAGACTAGTATACATGCATCAACTATTCTAATTAATTAATTAATTTTTGTTTAAATTTATGTTTGTTCTAATTTTTTAATTTGGCATTGACAAGAAGCTATTATATAGTATATGTTTAATATAATATTAATATTAGACGTGAATTTTAAAGTTAAGTTTATTGCTAGTTGATAGTAGATTATATGTTTAATATGATATTATTTTAATATGTGGAGTTTAAATTTAGGTTTAATTAAATTTTATTTAAGTTATAAAACGTAAATTTTTATTATTTTTAAATACTTATCATTGTAAAATATTTCAAAAATATCTTATTTTAATTTTTCTAATTATTTATTTATTTAAATTTAAGTCAATATCTAAAAAATATCCTATTTTAATTTGTTTAAGTCAATATCTACCGTTAAATATAGGAATATTATATTAAATATAAGAATATTTCGTTAAAGTTAACGAAAAACAATAACAAAAAAACTGTTAAAACCAAGAATTTCCGTTATCCACACACTTTTTATATAGAAAAGATAAATTTCATATTTTTTCACCATAATTTTAAGGAAATATCATAATATTTACAACAAAATATATTTTTATCCCACTTTTGTAGTATTTTTAAATTTGTATAGTTTAAAGTACATTTATTTTTTATATTTTCAAATATTTTATTACAATTTTTTAAAAATATTAACATTTATATAATACATTAATTACAAATTTAAAATAGTTAAAAATAGGATTTTTTTTATTTTTGTAGTCGTAATATATGAGGAAAATTATTAAGGGCTTTTTTTAATAATACCCAAATATACAAGTTTCTATTCATATATACAGTAATTTAAAATTTATTGCAAAAATAGATAAAATAAACTTTTATTTGCAATTATACGGTTTACTCTAAAAAATGTCTACAACCCCAAAATAATGACTCCAGCCATTTCAGAGAAAAGAAAATCGGCAACTCTCCCTTTTGGCTCATGGAACTCTGGCAATAGCCATTGTTAGGGCAAATGTGAGCTTCAATCTTCAACAACAAATGCTCTCGTCAAATCCAAAACACCATATCAACCAAGTTTGCAATTAAAATTAAAAAACCAACAATATTGTTAGATGGTATAGTTGAAAGCTCTTTGAATTTTGACTTCAAAATCAAACCTAGTAATTAAAATCTTTGCAACTTTCAAGCAAGTTTTAATCTTAAAATTTAATACACTTATAAATAGGATTTAATCATCTAAATTAAATGAATATCATATAATGTATTTCCAAAACAAATGTAAATAGGAATGAAATTTTGCCACCCACCATTGAAATTTGGTTTCTGAAAAAGAAAAAGAAACAAAACGAATTGCTTGATTTGGTTGACTATGAATGGGTTGTTTTAAATCCTTAGGTTGCTACAATAATATTCATAAAACAAGCAATTGGAAGGAGGTGTGACAACAAACAATTGCCAAATTCTTGGGATTTAAGGTGAAGTTCTTCAAAAGAGGTAAATCTGATTTTATATTTTGCTTAGATCAATTGGTATCTTAATTTGCTCTGTTTTTACTTTTGTTGCTCTGTTTTTGTGTTGGGGTGTTTCAAAGGTTTCTCTGAATAGGTTGTTGTACATGTTAATTATGGGTTGCTAAAGTAACAGTAAATTTTGTTGTAAATGTTGTTTATAATGATTGATAGTTCCTGAATAGGTTATTTAATGGTTTCTTTATATGTTGCTTATGATGATTATGAGTTTCTTTAAGGGTTGTTAATAATTAGGTTATAACAAAGATGGTGGGTTGCTGAATAAGTTGCTTAAGTAGTTGTAAAGGTTGTTGTATATAATGATAATAAAGGTTGAGGGTTGCTGAATAAGTTGCTTACTAATTGCTTATGGGGTTGTAAATGTTGATGAAGAGATTGCTTAAGATTTTCTTTATATGTTGCTTAGGTTGCTTAATGGTTTCTTTATATGTTGCTTATGGAGATTATGAGTTTCTAATAATTAGGTTACAATAAAGATGGTGGGTTGCTGAATAAGTTGTTTTATAGTTGCGTAAGAGGTTGTAAATGTTGTTGTATATATGTTGATAATAAAAATGGTGGGTTGCTGAATAAGTTGATTTGTAGTTGCTTAAGTAGTTGTAAATATTGTTGTATATACTGATAATAAAGGTTGATGGTTGTTGAATAGGTGGCTTACTAATTGCTTAAGGGGTTGTAAATGTTGCTGAAGAGGTTGCTTAAGATTTTCTTTATATATTGCTTAGGTTGACTATGGGTTGTGTTATACCCAGATTTCGAGCCGTAGCAAATATGACCTCGAAAGCTGAGTTCGCATTAAATGGTCTCGTGAGGGTTAAGGGTATGCTCTACGATTGTAAATCGGAGCCTGCAAAGTATGGTACAGACCTCGAATATGGTGACCTCAAAATGATCTCGATCTCGAAGGATAGCTCTGTGAGCCCCTCATCTTCAGAAGCAACTTCGGAGCAGGGATCTCGAGCTCGATATGCCATCTCGAAAGAAATGTCAGCTCGGGAAGTGTCAGCGGCTCGCACAATGACGTGAAGCCTTGGAGATACGCAATGACTACCTTGAATATCTACAAGTGTTGTAGATATGGGATATGATCCTCATTTATTGATGTAAATCCCCAAAAATCGTGGGATATTATTTAGTCAGTTATGCGTTTCCTGATCTTGGGGGAACGTTTCCTTCTATATCTGATTATTGGCATTTAAGGCTATTTATTTTTATTCACAAAAGAGTAACTACCCAAAATATGTGGGATAGTATTCTGCATCATTCTCTATAAATAGAGAAGTGATGCACCATTGTAAAGGACCGATTTTCTGATTCTTGAGAGAAAACTCTGGAGAATTCATGCTAAAGGATTGTTCAGAGATAATCTTGAGATTAATAACAGAGACTCGTGGACTAGGCAGATTTAACTGCTGAACCACGTAAAAACCGCGTGTCTGACTCGTTTGTTTGTTTTAGCCATTGTCTTTAATTGTTTACGTGCTCTCTTCTTTTATCTGTTGGCGAAAAACGGCGTCAACAGTTTGGTGCTTTCATTGAGAGCCTCAAGCATCCATCCCTGAGAGATTCATGGCTACAAACAACCAGAACACTCCTGAAGAAAATTACCCAAGGCGTCCTGGAAAACAGCCAATGGAGAACCCGGACGCTGATGAAAGGAGTGGGTCCTCTGATTCCCGGGGACCACCTCCACAACCAAGGGATGAGGACATGTACTATAACCCTGAGCGTTATGTCCCTATAGTAGAATTGGAGAATCGGCAGCTGAAACAACTGCTGGCAGATGCCAACAAACGTAACGAGGAGTTGACTAGGATAGCCGCGGAGGCGCAGGTGGCTCAGCCCCCACCTCCGCGCGAAGACCGAGCCCCTCCTCCAAGGGACGTGCACGTTCCTCCCCGGAAGCCCCGTGGACGTCCACGAAAAAATGCTAACACAAGGAGGCCAGCTCAGCCTCCAGCACCAACAGAGCCATCTGCTCCTTCTAGGCCTCAGAGGAGTACCCGAGCTCGGGTCCCGCCTAATCCACCTGTGGAAGTGCCTGCAGGAACTGAGAACAACCAAGCTCATGTCGAGGCTCGGACTCAGGTTCCTGGTAGCGCACCAAACGCAACCGGCCCATCTCGGGCAAATTCTGGACCTTCCAGGCCGAGGCAAGGACGGCAACCACCGTCACCTATACGGTTTCCTCCGTCTCCCATAAGATATCCTTCACCTCCCCGCAGGAACGCCCAACCTGGCCGAGATCAGGATCAAGGGCGTACAGGGGAGAGACAAGGAAACGGGGAGACGTTCCAGGGGCGGAAAGGCGCGCCATCCGAGAGAAGTCAGACGTCCCGATCTCGCACTGCAGTGACGAGGCGACGTAGAAAGGATCCACCACGAAATGACCGATCGATGAGTTTCACTAGCGATGAGTCCGGAGAAACAAGGTCTGTCAGTAAACACGACCGGGGTCGTAAAAATGCTGGGAATCACAAGAGCCATCCCGACCTGCGCAATCACCTGAATCAGAGCAGGGGAAAGGGAGATCAGACAAACCCGGATCTTAGGAATCATCTAAATGGGCGTAGAGATCCCTCACGGAGACGCGAGCCTGGGATCGCGATTAATGACTATCAATTCCAAACACCGCCTAAGGACCCAGTACAAGAAAGGATTGATCAGCTCGAAAAAGCCTTTAGGCTTTTGAAGAATGAGCGAGGAAACGGTCGATATGAGGACTCTGATGAGGAGCTCGAGCCGTTTGCTCCCAATATTTCTAACACTCAGTTCCCCCAAGGGTTCCGGATTCCTCACGTCCCAGCGTTTGAAGGAAAAACCGACCCATGCAGCCATCTGAGTACATTCAACACTATTATGAGAGCTAGTAACGTGGGTTACGAGCTCAGATGTATGTTGTTTCCAACATCATTGGCCGGGCCTGCCAAGAGTTGGTTCGAGAAGTACAAGAGACATTCTATAACTTCGTGGGATCAATTGTCTAGAGACTTCAAGAAGCAGTTCCGGGCTATGGTGGGAGTCAGACCCGAAGCATCCACTTTGACTAACGTCCGACAACAACCAGGCGAAACACTAAAGAGCTACCTGACAAGATTTAATCTAGAGGTCGCCCGAGCTCGTGACGTGGATGACAGCGGGCACTTGATGGCCATCCGAGCTGGTGTTTTACCCGGGAGTGCACTTTGGGATGACATACAAGGGAAACCGGTGAGGTCGATAACCGAGTTTAACAGACGGGCGCAGAAATTTGTTAATGTAGAGGAAGCGAGGTCAACGCTCAAAGCGACCTCGCAGACCGAAACTACAACGATAAACATTAACTCCGCCTCAACCTCGGTTGACCCTCTAGTTACACAGCCTGCCTCGGAGAATCCTTCCAAGAGAAAAAAAAGCGAGGGAAATAATCCCGAGGCTGATGGAGGAAAGAAGAAAAAAGGAGAAAGATATTTCTCCGTATATAAAGTGCATACCGAGCTCAACGAGTCCCGAGAAAACATATACCTGGCTAATGAAAACCAGGTCCCCTTCAGGCGACCGGATCCTATGAGGAATCAAAAGTCCAAGAGGGACTCCAGCAAGTATTGTCGATTTCATAGGGACACCAGCCACACAACTGATGAGTGCCGACAGCTGAAGGACGAGATCGAAGGATTGATCTCGAGAGGTTATTTCCGGCAGTATATCAAAAACCAGAATACTGGACAGGCTACTGCCAGCCAGAGAGTAGCCGCGCTTCCGGCAACACAGAATAATAACTCCCGATCTCGGGATGAGGATAGGCCTCCACCGATAGATGGAGAGGACGTAATAACCATCTCGGGAGGTCCTCATCTCGCAGGAGGGGGCAGAAATGCTCAAAAACGATATGTGAATGAGCTGAAGACAGGGGACGGGTCTCCATATGAACCCGAACCAAGGGCACCAAAAAGCCAAAGGGTTGAGACTCAGCCTATAACCTTCACCGAGGAGGATGCCTCTCACGTCCAGTTCCCTCATCATGATCCACTCGTCATCACCCTACAGCTTGCCAACAAAAGAGTGCGCCGAGTTCTCATAGACAATGGGAGCTCAGTTAACATTCTTTATAAAGCAACCCTAGAGAAAATGGGGCTCTCCCTTCGCGACCTGAGGGCTTGTGCAACCACTTTGTACGGCTTTTCTGGAGAAGGAACCGCCTGTATGGGGTCCATTGAACTCCCTGTGACCTTGGGAGACTATCCAGTCTCGGTGACCAAGATGATGGAGTTCATGGTAGTAGAGTTACCATCTGCCTACAATGTATTGCTCGGGAGACCCGCCCTGGTCGGGCTGGGGGCAGTTTCATCTGTAAGGCATCTAGCCCTTAAGTTCCCAACTCCAAGCGGGGTCGGAACATTGAAAGGAGATCAACTGGCAGGAAGGGAGTGCTACAGCATTTCCTTAAGGGGAAAGAAACAAACAAGCGCGCAAGCACTTGTTGTCATACAGTATAAAGACGGGACAGTTCTAAAAATTGACGAGGAGATCGATCCAAGGATTGAAGAGAGGATTGACCTCCAACCTTTGGAGGAGCTCGAAGAGGTTCAGCTCGATGAATCTAGTCCCTCGAAAAAGGTGAAGGTCGGGAAACACCTCCTAGACGAATCAAAATAGCAATTAATTTGCTTTCTGAAGAAAAACCAGGATGTCTTCGCGTGGTCCCACTCTGACATGGTGGGAATAAGCCCTAATATAGCGAGCCACGCATTGAATATAGACGAAATCTTTCCTCCGAAGCAGCAAAAGCGAAGGCAGCTGGATGAAGACAGAAAGAAAGCACTAAAGGAGGAGGTGGACAGGCTGAAAGCAAATAATTTTATAAGGGACGCTTTTTACCCTGATTGGGTGGCCAATCCAGTGTTGGTCCCGAAACCCAATGGGACATGGAGGACGTGCATTGACTACTCAGACCTCAACAAGGCCTGCCCGAAAGACTGTTTTCCCCTACCGAGAATTGATCAGCTCGTGGATGCCACGGCGGGGCATGGTCTGATGTCATTCATGAATGCCTATTCTGGATATAACCAGATTCCCATGCGTGCCCCCGACCAAGAGCATACAAGCTTCATTACGGATAAAGGGCTCTACTGCTACAATGTCATGCCATTCGGACTCAAGAATGCCGGAGCCACGTACCAGCGGCTCGTAAACATGATGTTCTCAGAGCAAATAGGGAACAACATGGAAGTTTATGTTGACGACATGCTCGTAAAGTCTCAACTTAACAAGAACCATGTTGATGACCTCGAAGAATGCTTTGGCGTGCTCAGAAAGTACAACATGAAGTTGAATCCTCAGAAGTGCACTTTTGGGGTGTCTTCGGGGAAATTTCTGGGTTTCATTGTCAACTCTCGTGGAATCGAGGCTAATCCCGATAAAATAAAGGCCCTGATCGATATGCCTTCACCTCGGAAGCATAAAGATGTTCAAAGCTTGACTGGCAGGATGGCAGCTCTGGGCAGGTTCATTTCGAAGTCAACGGACCGCGGTCTCCCGTTCTTCAACTTATTGAAAGGAAGTAAAAAGTTCGAATGGACAGACGAGTGCGAGCTAGCCTTTCAAGAGCTAAAAAGGCACTTAGCCGAACCACCTATCCTATCGAAACCTGAGACGGGAGAAGTACTGTTCTTATATCTCTCAACAACTGAACACGCGATAAGCGCGGTGCTCGTCCGAGAGGAAGAGAGAATACAGAAACCCGTCTACTACATCAGTAAAAGATTACTGGGGGAAGAGTCAAGGTATCCACTGATGGAGAAACTCGCCCTCAGTCTGATCCACTCATCTCGAAAGCTCCGCCCTTACTTTCAGGCACATCCTATCCATGTACTGACAGATCAACCATTAAGGCAAGTCTTGTCCAAACCAGAGGCATCTGGTCGACTCCTTAAGTGGGCTGTTGAGCTCGGACAATTCGAGATCACCTACCATCCGAGAACAACCATTAAGGCACAAGCGTTGGCAGATTTTATAGTAGAGTGCACCGGTACAGCCGACGACGAAGTAACAACCACGGCCCACGAGCTGTGGAAACTTTACGTCGACGGGTCGTCAAATGAAAATGGAGCGGGGGCAGGAGTTATTCTGATCACCCCTGCAGGGAGAAAATTCCACTCTGCATTAAGGTTCGGCTTTAAAGCATCTAATAATGAAGCTGAGTACGAGGCTTTACTGGCGGGACTACGAATAGCAAAGGAACTCAAGGCCAGAGCTATACATTGCTACAGCGACTCTCAGCTCGTAGTTAATCAAATCTTGGGAGAGTATCAGGCTCGTGGCACAAAAATGGCAGCTTATCTAGAGAAGGCAAAGTGCGCATTGGAGTTTTTTGAGTTTTATGCAATCGAACAAGTTCCCCGAGAACAAAACTCAAATGCAGATGCCTTAGCTCGGCTCGCCACTTCCACTGAAAATGAGGAGCTGAATGTTGTACCCATAGAACATCTGTCAGCACCCAGCATTACTGAGTCAGACAAGGAAGATGTGTGCATGATCGAGACAGAACCGACCTGGATGAGCCCGATCGTTGAATACCTCGAAAATGGAATTCTTCCCAAAGATCGAAGTCAGGCTCGGAAACTAATGTATCAACTTCCTCGTTACACCATCCTGGATGGAAGGCTATACAGAAGAGGGTATTCCATGCCATTGCTCAGATGCGTGACTCCCCCCGAGGCAAAGAAGATTATTAGAGAAGTTCATGAAGGGTTTTGCGGAGATCATACCGGGGGGCATAGCCTATCCAAGAAAATTATACGCCAAGGATATTTCTGGCCAACCATTAAAACGGATTCTTTCGAGTTCGTGAAAAAATGCGACAAGTGCCAGAGATTCGCCACGATACCCCGAGCTCCACCTTCCGAACTAACCATGTTGACGTCCCCATGGCCTTTTGCGGTATGGGGCATCGACCTCATAGGCTCACTCCCAACTGGCAAAGGAGGAGTAAAGTATGCTGTGGTCGCGGTTGATTACTTCACAAAATGGACGGAGGCTGAACCATTGGCGACCATAACTTCGAATAAGATCCTGGATTTCGTGGTAAAGAACATCGTATGCCGATATGGAGTGCCAAGAAAGATTGTGTCTGACAACGGAACCCAGTTTGATTGCGACTTATTTTCCAACTTTTGTAACAAGAACGGTATAATAAAGAGCTTTTCGTCAGTGGCTCACCCTCAGGCGAACGGTCAGGTCGAAGCCGTTAATAAAACTCTCAAGAGTTCCTTGAAGAAAAAGTTGGAAGAGGCAAAGGGACGATGGCTTGAGGAATTACCCCAAGTCCTTTGGGGATATAGAACTACAGCTCGGACATCAACTGGGCATACCCCGTTTTCTCTAGCATACGGCTGCGAGGCAATGTTGCCCATTGAGGTCGAAATTCCGACAATTCGAACTCAGATTTACGACCAAAGTTCCAATCATACTCAGCTCGAAGAAACCCTAGACTTGATCGAAGAAAAAAGGGAAGAGGCTCAGCTGAAAAATGCTGCTTACCGGCAACGGACCACGAGATATTTCAATAAGAGGGTTCGAGACCGAAAGTTCGGAGTGGGAGACCTGATTTTGAGACGAGTATTCTTAGCAACCCGAGATCCAGCAGCAGGAGTACTCGGGCCAAACTGGGAAGGACCATACCAGATAGAATCAGTCATCCGCCCTGGCGTATACAAACTTGCAAGATTAGATGGGAGCCTCATACCACGAGCATGGAATGGCGAACACCTGAGACCATATTATCAATAGTGAAGGAAGTGTCGCCCGTAACCATGATTTTCTGTACTTAGTTTGTTTTTGAATTTCAAATAAAGGGTCTACTTTGTTTCACATGTAATTTATTTTTATTTTTGCAATCTCTCTTAATTTAATAACCTATGGTCACACTCATAGGATATTAAGGGGGCATCATTGGTATACATACACATACCTCCAGCTAAAAAAAAAAAAAAACAAAAACAAAAAAGTATTTGGATATAACCAAATACGCGAGCTTAGATAGTTCGGACTTAACCGAGCGAGCTTAGATATTTCGGACTTAACCGAGTTATCAAAAACATAATATTTGGAAATAACCAAGTACACGGGCTTAGATAGTTCGGACATTACCGAACTACCAAAACCCAAAAACGTTTGGAGTTAACCAGATGTGCAAGCATAACAGGTTTGGAACAAACCAGCCAAATTATCGATCAATGATAAATGGGAGCCTAAACCCATCACGAAATATGTCGAGATCGAGGCTGGAACATCTTAAAATAGTTTCGAACTCATAACCTCGGAGCTAAGATACTAAGGATGAGGAAAAGTGACTAAAAGATTAACCAAATCATTCATATTACATGCCATATAAGTACTTTTTAGTTCATGGTTAAAGTAATGTACGACCTTGATAAATAACGAGGTCGGAACGGATAATTCGAATAAACTATGCATGAATGCATCGAATTTCGAGCCTAAATCTAAACTATGTTTGTATGAATTAAATAAACATAACTCATCAGTGCAAGAAAAATGTAAAATATTTCGAGCCAAGAAATGTAAAGCATATAAAGAAATTGTGTCAGCCCTGTGGGCACAAATTTAAACAGTTACAAGAATGAGGGGACGCAGCCCCGATAGCTGATCTCTCCGAGATCAGATTTAAGAAAGAAGAGTATCCTTGGCCTTCTTAGCATCAATATCACCAGACCCTCCAGGACGAATAGCATGACTATCCTGCTGGGTCGCCTCTCGAGCAGCTGTACTTTCCAAAAGACGGGCATTCCACCGCTCAACATATGTGGCTTCGAGAGGACCCAGGAAGCTGGTGTCAAGATCGGCATTGTCGGCCCAAAGTTTGTACATGGCCTGATCGACCGCTTTCTCCCTCAGCTCCTTAGCCTCATCCAGGAGGCGGGTCTTCTCGCTCTCCATGAAATCGAAGGTTGCAGACTTCTCCTCTTCGAGCTTGGCTTTGGCCTTCTCGAGCTCAGCGTTTGACTTTTCAAGCTCCTCGAGACGAGTCTTCAATCTTTCAATTTCAGACTTCTCCTCTTCGAGCTTGGCTTTGGCCTTCTCGAGCTCAGCGTTTGACTTTTCAAGCTCTTCGAGACGGGTCTTCAATCTTTCAATTTCAGACTTCGAGTCTTTGAGCTCATCAATCATCTTCAGCTCGAGATCCTTCAACTTTTGAGCTAGATTTAAGCTCGTCTGCACCTCGTTGGTCAGCTTGTAGTTGAGTTGCGCTGAAACAACAAGGGCCTGAAACACAAAGAATGAATCAGAAATATAATCAGAGACATGAATACTCTAAGACATAAAGAGTGTTTGAGAAGGCTACCGCGGCGGAGAGCTCGATACTCTTCTCATAAAGAGTGTTGCAGTCCGAGGCCTTGCGCACGAGGTCCCAGTGGTCGGCACCAAAGCCAGAAAAGCTCTGACCTACCCGAGAAAGGACGTCCGAGCTGAGAAGCGCCCCTTCTGCCCCAGCGGTGCCATCAAGTACATATTCCTCAGTATGAGTTCGGGCCGTTGGCAACTGAACCGTCGAGGTAGAAGGTTTCTTCGGAGGCCGAGCAACTATTAACCGGGTATCGGTGGGAAGCTGAGAGATGGATGCAGTTGAGCCTGACCCATCGACCTGGGCAGTCGGCTCCTTGGAGGTGTCCGCAGTGATCTGGGCCGTGGGAGTCGTCTCGTGACGTTTAGGTACCTTGGACTGTCGATCGGGCCTCTTTGGTATCCTCGGGCGTTTGCTTTTCTGGGCGCCAGCTCCCCCATCACTAAAGAGCACGGCGTCGAGGTCGGGATTCATGGCACCTGCATAATGATAGTGAGTTAAACAAAGATAATAACTTTGGGAAAAGGTGTAAACCAGTTGAAGAAAAAACCTAACTAGAACTTTCCCCCGAGCTTGAGCTTGGGGACCATGAAATTCCCCCGTCTTCAGAAGAGGCGGGGGGAGGGCCTTCCCTATAAGTTGGTGATAACCTCGAAAGGTCCCTATAATCATTGGTCCCATACTGCACAGCTATCCCATTCCACATCTCGTCCGTGGTATACATAGTGTCGTATTTCCCGAGCCCACTGTCAAACCTATGGACACAGTCATCTACCCAACTCCATATGTAGAAGTGGTATCTATCCTGTGGGCAAGAGACTAGTCTATTGGGCCTGTGTTTTAATAAAGTGGGGGACCACATTCGCGAAGTAGGAAGGGTTTTACCTCCACCGGAGTCCGAGCTCGAGGCTTCATCATTGGCCTCGTTCCCCGACCGCGGACTTCTCGAGCGAATTGGGAGAGATGCTTTCCTTTCCCTCCTCGGGGGAAGGATGCCTGTGGGCAGAGGCACTTCCTCCCAGCGTTCGTATTTTTTACTGGACCAGTCAAAGGTTGACTGGCCCTGTCCCAACAAGCCACAAGCTCGAAGCTTGTCCTCATGTAACAGAAATGAAAGAGACCTCCTGCCATAAGGGAGTCGGAGCAGGCTCCCTCTGTGCTCCTTCATTGTCTCGTCGGGGGTGGGACGTTGAAAGTTAGCTGAAAGGCGAGATACACTTCAACTAAACATGGATACAAGGACTAAAGATTCGAGCTCAAAAAAATAGAAAGTAACGAGAATACTTACGAATTCGCCTAAATGAACGATGTCGAGACGGGAACAGACCGTCTGTCCAGAAAAAAGCCCTTTTGAAGTCAGGGGGATGGTTCGGAAGGTCTTCAAAGATTTTTGTCTCTTTGGGATAGCTCGAAAGATAGTAAAAACCATCTCCTCCCCGAGCTCGGGAGGGATTACTCTTCAAACAAAAGAGGTATAAAATCTCTTGGGGTGAAGGTCCTATCCACCCCAGCTCGTGGAATAAGGACCTCAGGGCAGACAGCACCCTGTATGAGTTGGTGTTGAGTTGGAATGGAGCCAACCCAACGAAATCGGTGAAATCTCTGAAAAAGGACTTCAGGGGCAGCAAAGCTCCTGCCTTTAGGTGTTCCTGGCTCCAGGCCGCGTACTTCACACTGGAATCACGGCCCCAAGGAGCGAAGCAGCTCCGTTCATGTCTTGTCAGAGCTCGGCAGTTCAGTGTGTCCAACGAGCTAAGGCCATGAAGGGCCAGGATGTCAGTTATCTGGTCGGAGGTGGTAACCAAGCTCTGGTAGAACTCGGCTTCAAACATCTCCCTCCTAGGCTGCGAAGACGAAGGCTCCGCCATTAAGGAAAACTGAAGTTCCCCCGGATGGTATGCTACCGTGACTTTTAACGCGGGGTCGAGGGGAACTGGCCTAGGTCCGGGGTTCGGCTCCGGATAGATGGCTTCCCGAAGGACCCTTCTCTTCTTTTCGATGACCTCGTCAATCTGGCGGCGATAGTGGGCTCGGATGTCTTCTTGCTCGCGTGCGATCTCGTACTCTTTAATCCGACGCTGGTTCCGAACAAAGACCGATTCCGGGCTCGGAGATTTGGGCTCGTAAGGGATTGCTCGTAATGACCCCCACCGTCTTTCCAGATTCTGTGACATCTAACGAGAAAGAAAAAATGGTGAGGGCCATGCATGCAAGGATCACGAACTCCATAAGATAAGCTCGGATAACTAAGGGCAAGAAACTAAATATTAAGACCCTCACTAAAGAGTCAGAGCGCGTGTTCCACAGGGAAGAAAAAGAACGTGGATGATTTTTTGAAAATCCCGAAGTTCAAGGGAAAGAAAGGTGGCGGTTAGCCAGGAAAGGGCTTTTTCGGGTTTCGTGTAATTGTCAAGAATAAGGGTTTTTACCCGAAAACTTGGTGTACAAGAAACATAGCCTAAAATCTTCAAAACCCAGAAAGTTGAAACCACATTCAAACGATTGAATCTGAATATAAACCAGAGACGAACTTCCAGAGTGAAAATCCAGAAAGCCTAAAAACCTATCGGTTCAAACCCTCCTATCGCATCATGCTAATAACGTAAACTAACATACACAGCAAGCACAATATAAAAGGAACAACAAAAATGGCGTACTTACACAGTAATGGGGAGTGCAGCGAAATCGTCGAGTGGAGAAGAGGTTGCAGGAAAGAACTCACTGAGTCGTACAAACCAGGATTCTTTTGTTTCTTCGGCCTGGAAAACATGCAATGAGCATAAACTGTGGTAAGAGGTTTAGGGAGTGTTTCTTTTTTCTGGTCTGTGATGAGAAAATGTGAAGAAGACGAAGAGGGAGTCTTGCATAAATAGGTGGGAAAACTGAATTAATCAGGAACGTTGATTGAAATCCTCAACAGATCGAATGGAGGGGAGTCGATGATAAGATAGCGCCGAAAAGCTGTCAGGCGAACGATCGTGGGCATGTTCCCAAGGTACTCAAGTACCTAAAGTGAGCAATACCCATCTGGCACGTGTCCGTTTTTAAGAGTGTGACGGTATGGTTCCCGAAAAGAGTAGTTCAAAAGTTTCCTTCTCTTAGGATTCGAACAAATACTTTTGAGGGGGCAAAATGTTATACCCAGATTTCGAGCCGTAGCAAATATGACCTCGAAAGCTGAGTTCGCATTAAATGGTCTCGTGAGGGTTAAGGGTATGCTCTACGATTGTAAATCGGAGCCTGCAAAGTATGGTACAGACCTCGAATATGGTGACCTCAAAATGATCTCGATCTCGAAGGATAGCTCTGTGAGCCCCTCATCTTCAGAAGCAACTTCGGAGCAGGGATCTCGAGCTCGATATGCCATCTCGAAAGAAATGTCAGCTCGGGAAGTGTCAGCGGCTCGCACAATGACGTGAAGCCTTGGAGATACGCAATGACTACCTTGAATATCTACAAGTGTTGTAGATATGGGATATGATCCTCATTTATTGATGTAAATCCCCAAAAATCGTGGGATATTATTTAGTCAGTTATGCGTTTCCTGATCTTGGGGGAACGTTTCCTTCTATATCTGATTATTGGCATTTAAGGCTATTTATTTTTATTCACAAAAGAGTAACTACCCAAAATATGTGGGATAGTATTCTGCATCATTCTCTATAAATAGAGAAGTGATGCACCATTGTAAAGGACCGATTTTCTGATTCTTGAGAGAAAACTCTGGAGAATTCATGCTAAAGGATTGTTCAGAGATAATCTTGAGATTAATAACAGAGACTCGTGGACTAGGCAGATTTAACTGCTGAACCACGTAAAAACCGCGTGTCTGACTCGTTTGTTTGTTTTAGCCATTGTCTTTAATTGTTTACGTGCTCTCTTCTTTTATCTGTTGGCGAAAAACGGCGTCAACAGGTTGCTTAAGGGTTTCTTTATATGTTGCTTGTGGGGATTATGAGTTTATTTAAGAGTTGTTAATAATTAGGTTAAAATAAAGATGGTGAGTTGCTTAATAAGTTGCTTTGTAGTTGCATAAGGGGTTGTAAATGTTGTTGTATATATGTTGATAATAAAGATGGTGAAGTGTTGAATAAATTGATTTATAGTTGCTTAAGTAGTTGTAAATGTTGTTGTATATACTAATAATAATGGTTGAGGGTTGTTGAATATGTTGCTTACTAGTTGCTCAAGGGGTTGTAAATGCTGCTGAAGAGGTTGCTTAAGATTTTCTTTATATGCTGCTTAGGTTGCTTATGTGTTGCTTAAGGGTTTCTTTATATGTTGCTTGTGGGGATTATGAGTTTCTTTAAGGATTGCGAATAATTAGGTTATAATAAAGATGAAGGGTTACTGAATTAGTTTCTTTATATTTGCTTAAGGGGTTGTAAATGTTGTTGTATAGATGATGCTAATATAGATGGTGGGTTGCTGAATAAATTACTTTATTGTTGCTTAAGGGGTTGTAAATGTTGTTGTATATATGATGTTCATAAAGATGGTGGGTTGTTGAATAAGTTGCTTTATAGTTGCTTAACTAGTTGTAAATGTTATTTGCATCTATTGATAATAAAGGTTGAGGGTTGTTAAATAGGTTGCTTACTAGTTTCTTAAGGGGTTGTAAAGGTTGCTGAAGATGTTGCTTAAGATTATATTTATATGCTGCTCAGGCTGATAACCATGTGTATGCACCTCAAGTATTGCTTGTGCTTGCCCGTCTCTAAATTTTATGATCCTTTTTTTTACTAGTCTAGTCTACAAATACCAAATATAAATATATAACACCAAAAAACATATTTCTTAAGCAAAGTAACTATAATTCAATTCAACATAAAGGTGATTTTCATGTCTTTTTAATTATACTAAAATTCAATAATCATGGCCAGATTTGTTCTCAAATGCAAGCCTGCCCATCTTTTAGTGTGAATACAGAGGTGGACCATCAATATCACATTTAAGAAAAAACAGAGTGATAAAAGTCTTAATAAATCATTTATTATTGGATATCACTTCCTCGACTTTTTTCTTGGATAGAGAAAAAGTAGGCTTCTTCATCTAGCTAAACCCCATATTTGTCTCTTCCTCTCAAGAATACTCTTTTCTGTCTCTCTCTCTCTCATATCCTAATCATCTATACTTTAGCCCAACCCTTTAATCTTTGAGTGTTTAGCAACAAAATATGATTTATATATATAAGGCTTATTTTTTATTGTGATAGTGATTATCATAAGACATTTTTGAAAGTTAAATATCAACACACAATAAATAAAAAGGTCAATCTAATAGTGTTATTGATAACCTCAAAATATTTTACAAATAGATATATAACATTCTAGCTAAAAATAGAAACAAAAAAAAATACACAGTAAATTGCATATATAGAAGGAAGTATACATAAACCAAATAAAAATTATAGCTTGAAGAACATATAGCTCGGCTAGAGTAATAGACTATACATACAGAAATCCTTTTAACAATATTAGTTTTTCATAATATATATATATAACATAATCAATTGCAACTGAGTTTGTAAATTGCAAAAAGATAAACCAGATGTTGCAGGAGAAAGAGAATAGAAGTGCAAGCATCATGGAGAGAAGGAACAAAAGTGGGAAAAATGTTTGGTGTATAAACCATATTAATGAAATAAAAAAAATTAGGTTGATGTACAATTAAAAAAACAACACATATAAAAATGAAAGAAAATAAAAACATACGTAAAAATGACAAAAAAAAAAAGAAAGAAGTTATCGTATTTGGGATAATTTCCCAATTATTAACGTGTATCCCAATTTTTACTCATTACTAATTTATTTTATTCTTTTTTCATTATTCATCATTATTACCCTTTCACATTCTCTCTCAATTTTCACTTTCATCTCAAAACAAGAAAAATCATTTTCTTTCCTCTCTATTTTTCACGGTACCTCATTTTATTATCAATAAAAAATAGAAATCAATTTTTACTTGTCAATTTATTTACATGATTATTTATTTAATATAAACATCTATTAAATCCTGAACATATGGATAATCACAGCTATAGTGACTTGGTCATAGTGGACTGTAATTATGGTTATATGTTCTAAAGCATTAGTCATAAGATTAAGTTAGTGCATAGGATTTACACTAACTTATTAATCGACGATGTGATCTACTTATACAATATGGTGTGATGTCAAATCTAGGACATTGACCAAGTAGATAAGATCGGATGTATTTTGTTACATTGAACTGGACCAATATTGATTATAAATAGATAAGTAAAGTATCATTATTATCTAATCTAGTCATATCATAAAGTAGACCATAGGTCAATTCAATCCCAATTATGAGTGATTAATATTCCACATATTATATTATTCAAGTACTTAGATTTGTTTGTTACCAGCTTATCCTGCGAACTAGCCCATTCTTACATATCCGGAATATGGTAGTATAATTGAGTGGGAGTATTTATCATAAATATGAAATCTATAGCTTCTATCTAAGAAGGGAAATGATGATTTCCTTATAGCTTATTTCAAGCGTTAAATGATAGAGATCTCATTTCTATAATTAAGTTTACGGAAATATCATTTACAAGGAACTTAGTGATATTTAAGGATAAAATACAAATGAGGGGTAAAACGATAATTAGCACCCGTCTCATTAGTAGATCATCTATAGAGGGTTGAATGATAGTAATGGTTGTAACAATAGATAACGTATTTACATTTGGTATAAAGTGTTCTATGAATTCAATAGTACAATTCTAAGTCTATAGTGGAGTCACATGAAATTAATAAGGTAGTGAAATTATTTGTAAATAAATTCACAGTAACTTATTGAATCTTGATTTCATGGATCCATGGTCCCTATATCACCTTTGAATAAAACATCTAGAATGTCCCAATTAATTGATTTAATAATCAATTAGGATTTTTAAAATTTACTAGTTCAATTTTGGAAAATTTTACTGAGATGTGTGATTTAGATAATAAAAGAGAAAATTGGGAAAATCTATTAATTATGACAAATTTTTGTTAAATTAATAAATAAATTTAAATCAATGTTCAAATTATAAATATTTAATTTGAATAAGGATATAAATATATAACTAATTTATTAATTATGGTAAAAAATATAAGGGGATTTGAATTTAAGTCCAATGAGCTTGAATTTAAATTGCGAAAATCCAAGGCACAAGGCCTATAGTGAAGTGTATAAAAGGATACTTAACTTTAGGGTTTGAACAAAATAATTGAATTGGGTAAGTTTAATCAGAAGAACAATTCCCTAGAGCATCCATTCATAGCCATTCATTTTGTCTTCTTTTCTTCTCTATTTCTTATCTCATGTGTTAAGAACAAGCCCATACTAGTTCTAGATTGATCAAAGGCTTGGTGAGGAAGACTGTGCTGTTGATCCAGTTCAGATTCTTGATTATACCCCGATACTACCAGGGTTCAAAGGTTACATAATTTGAAGGAAGGAGTTGTTCCAGTTCCGCTGTGCAATGTAAGTTTATAATAACTTTACTATGTTTTATGTCAATTTCATAGGAGCATGTTCTAGGAATTTGCATGTTTGTTTGATAATATGTGAATTACAAGATTCTGTTATATGTATTTCCTACTATAAGCACTTGTCTGCACTATTGTGTCTAAACTCATCCGAACAATGGCTTCATCGAACATCTCATGCCATTGTTTAGGTGCTTGATTTAAACCATATAATGATTTAGCAAGCGTACACACCTTATGTTCATTTCCCTTAAGCACAAACCATTTTGGTTGTACCATGTACACCTCCTCATCAAGGTTACCATTAGGAATGTCATTTTGACAACCATTTGATGAACATATTGGTTGTGTATTGATGATAAGGCAAACAACAATCTTATAGATGGTGTCCTTGCTACCGGAGCATAAGTATCAAAATAATCTATGTCCTACTTTTGTCCAAACTTTTTGGCCACCAATCTTTCCTTGTAGGCTTGAATGGTCCCATTAGTGTTGTATTTTCTTAGAAATACTCACTTGCAACCTATTTGCTTTGATCATTGTGGTAGATCAACAATCTCCCAAGTGTGGTTAGACATAATTGAATCAATCTCATCATTTATTGCCTCTTTCCAAAAGTTAGAGTCCCTTGAGGACATAGCTTCTTGGAAAATTTTAGGATCATCCTCCACTTGAAGTACCATAGCATACTTCCAAGTACCTTGCTTGTGCTTTCCTCTACTAAGTAAAAAGTCTCCACTTGGGAGGTTTTATTTTGTGGTCCACCCTTTTTAAGTCTTTGGCTTCTTCTAGGCAATATCGATTACAACCCTTGAAGGTAACTCATCTTGAGTTCCTTCTAATGAGATTCGTTCTTGAGACTTATTGTCACTATACAACAAATTCTCAAATAAGTCAATTTCTCTTTATCCAATTATCACATTAGACTCCAAGTCTAATAGCCTATAGGCCTTGGTATTTGAGTCATAGCCTATAAATACACATTTGATGGTTCTTGGACCCAACTTGGGTCCTTTTAGGCTCTCTGCTCTTGCAATAAGCAAGGCACCCCACACTTTGAGATACCCTAGGTTGGGCCTTTTTCCTTTCAATATCTCATATGGTGAAATTAGATTCTTCTTTAGAGGAATCCGGTTTAGAATATGACAAGCAGTAAGCAAGGCTTCTCCCCATAATGCAAAACTCAAATTTGCATGTAATAGCATAGCATTTATCATTTCAACATATGTTCTATTTTTTTCCTGCTATACCATTTTGTTGGGGTGTATAAGGGATTGTACATTCATCTGTTATATCATCCTTCTCACAAAACACATTGAATTCATTGGAAAAATTTCACCGCCCCTGTCACTTCTAATTACTTTAATTTTCTTTTCTAATTGATTTTCAAGTTCAGCTTTATGGATTGTAAACATGCTAAAGGCCTCACCTTATTCTTAAGCAAGTACATATATGTGAATCTAGAACAACCATCAATAAAGGTAATAAAATATCTGCGTCTACCTCTAGTAATTATTGGATTGAATTCACATAAATCACTATGTATCATATCTAACAAGTTAGTTTTCCTTTCAATACTTGCAAAATGTTTCTTTACCATCTTATATTTAACACATAATTCATATTTTTCATGCTCAACATCATTGCATACAATTAAACCACACTTGATAACTCTTTTAATTGTACTATATCATATATGAGCAAGTCTATTATGCCACCAAGTAATAGAATCAAAGTAAAGTATATAAGAGGAAGAAGAGCATCCATTATTATCAAAACAATTATCTTTGGTACACAACTTTATCATTCCATCACAAACATACCATTTCCCCACAAAGTAGTTGCCCTTGGATAAAATTAGCTTTACCGGACTCAAACACTGCTTTGATGTCCGGTTTGCTCAACGTGTGCCCATTCACAAGATTCCTACTCATATCTGAAACATACAACACATTGGTCAATAAAACCTTCTTTCTGGATGTGAAGTAAAGATCAACATTCCCTTTGCTCAACACCTTGGAGCTATGCTTATTGCCCATTTAGATCACATGGCCATCTCTTGATTCTTTAAAGGTTTTGAAGACCTCTCTATCATAAGTTACATGAATGGTGGCACAAGTGTCATACCACCATCCTTGCACATTCCCTTGGATGGCATTCACCTCACTCAAGGTAGCAATCAACTTCTCTTCAGTTGTGTTGACCTTGGATCCATGGTTATGAGACTTTCGATACTTGTACTCCCTAGTCATGTGGCGACTCTTGCCACAAACAAAGCAAAGACCTCTCACACCCTTAAATTTCCTTTCATTCTTCTTAGGGGCTAGGTAAGTATCCTTCTTTGATTGGGACTTCTTGTGAGTCTTCCCTTTCGATTGAGAGGGTTTGTCTGTGGCGTTAGTCTTGGATGTCCCAACTTTGGACTCTTCCATGAACTTGTCTCTAGAACGAGACTGTTGGGAATAGTGTCCTTAAAGCAATTGTAGTTGACAAATGTTTTAAATGAAATAAATAATTGAATTGAATTATTATATATATGTTATATCCAATATTATCTGATAATATTAAGTGAATATCGGAAAATTCCAAAGTTTATCTATGTGGTCTTAATCTCATATTGGAATGGGTGGATCCAGATTAAGATAATAAACTTAAATAGTTCGCAGTAAAATAAAATTATGGAATCTTTAAATTAATTACTGCAAGTACGGTCCGCTAGTATTATGAATACATGTGACCTAGATCTGGGTTACTAGTGTAGTAGGACACTTTAGTGGAGATACTTTGCTTGCTGAGAGTATGTAGAACTGGACCAGATGTGATTTGTTAATACTTGTTTAAACACAGTTTCATTTTATTAATCAAACACATCAAACAACGATCATATACATGATGATCTTAATCCTGAGGTTACTATGAACTCCTATATATGTCATCTGATCCTTTGATTCATGCTTTAAGGTTTGTCAAAATGATCAGGATAAGAACAATTGTTTTGAAGACTCAATGATGTATATGGCTGGGAACGTAGTTTAATAGATATGGAATCTATACCTTCTTATAGATTGAATAATGGTTCCCTATTGGGTTGACTTTTGGAACTGAAAAGGTTATGAGCGCTCACGTCGCAAACTTGTTATGACACAACATTCACTAGTAAAGTCAATGGTACTCTAGGAACAAGATATAACTAAAAGGGTAAAACAGTAATTTTATTCCCTTTTAATTATGAACCATTAATATAGGATTAACGTTGTATGTAATGATTATATCAATGGACACTTTATTCTTAATAAAGTACTCAGTAATTATATGTCTATATTATCAAGAGTTCAATCTCATATTTTTAGTGGAGTAATCATGAGATTAATAAATATGATTATTTAATCAAAGAGCATTGATTAATAATATAATATTTATTGGAGCTTGATATTATAGGTCCATAGGTCCCTTGGGTGGCTCTATCAACACCATATCAAGGTAAGAGTTGATACAAGGGTATAACTGTAATTTGGGAATTGGAGAAGAATTTTGTTCTTCGGGTCAAGTATGCAATTATATGATAATTGAGGTTGAATAATTAATTTAGAATTAAATATTAATTTCAAAAATATATTAGTTAAATAATTAAATAAAAGAAAAATGCAAAATGCCTGAAAAGGGAATAACAGTACACGCTTGACATAGCCCAAGGACTGTGCCATGCGTGTACTACTATACAGATATTGTATCTGTGTATTTTTTATTTTATTTATTTAATTATGTAATAATTTGAAAATTGTTTTTCAAATATGGTAAGTTAGACTTTTACCTAAAATCTAATCCTATCATCATTATTATAATATTTTATATTACTATTATTATTAGGAATAATAAGGTAATATAGTCTCTATATACATGATATAGAAGAAGAAGACAAGAGACACACGATAGAAACACACAACAATACAGAGAAAATTCAGAATAGTTCTCAAAGTTTTTGTTAGATAAAAACTCTCTCTATTTCTTCTTCTTTATTCTAGTCATTCTCAGACCTTAATCCAAGTTCTCATGTGTTAAGAAATACTTGTGATTCCTAAAGTACAAACCCATGTTCTCTATGTGCCAACACACATCTTGAGGTGTAGAGAACACTCCGGAAGATCGTGGTTTGAGTACTCAAAACTTTGGATAGGAAAGACTCAAGGTCATTTGATAAGCTTCAAGAGGTAAAAGTTCATGTTCTTGATATTTTGTGTTTATATGTTGTATATATAAATATATTTTATATGTATTTGTTGCATGATTAATAGTATTGTATGATAATGTTTCTGGATTGTTTTCTTGGTCATATAAATTGTTTATATGATTGTTGAAATTTTTTGTATGTTGTTGTTGTGTTGTTTCATAAAAATTAAAAAAAAAAAAAAAAAAAAACGGGCCAACCACGCAAAGTTTTTCACTGCCTGCTCTTATTGGTTTTCCAACAGAGACTCCTCTTCAATCCTTAGGTACTTCAAGATCTCTTCCAAAGATATCTCTTCATTCTTATGGAGGATCTTCTTTCTATAGTTTCTCCAAGATGGAGGTAACTTAGCTTTAATCCCTCCCACAATGAAGGGTTCCGACAATGTTATCTTAAGTGTAGACAAGTTATTCACAATAACTTGAAGTTCATGTACTTGGGAGAGTAAGAGTTTACCATCAAAGAATTTAAATTCCACATATTGAGTTATGAGGAATTTCTTAGTACCTTCTTATTCGATTTTGTACTTCTTCTCAAGAGCTTCCCATATCTCCTTTGAAGATGTAGTGTTTGTGTAGAGATCATAGAGACGATTCGATAGAGCATTAAGTATGTGGCCTCTACAAATGAGTTAATGTTCTTATATTTTCTTCCTTTATTTAATTACTTCTTGAGAATCATCATCCTTCGGAGGCTCCAAAGTCTTCAAATATTTGTCAATAATGTAGTGCACCTACAATGTTGTGAGAAGAAACTTAACTTATCTTGCCAACGAACAAAAATTGATCCATCGAATCTATCTAGTCTCACTAGATCTTGAGACATGAACTTGAGGGCTGAGATTGATGAGCTTTATTCTATATCTTTGGTTTGTAGATAAACCTTAGAGATAGACAAACTTTGACACAAAACAAAGGTTTAGAGATAGAAATTTTTTATTGTTGGGGGTTAGATGCTTATAACATTGGTTTTGTATTACAACTCATAGCAATAATCCCAAGTAATCTAAAACTCTAATGGAAGATAATTGTAAAGTACATAAACACAAATATGAAAGTGTAGAGTAGACCTTTCTTGAAGAAGAACCTTCAAACATAAAATCACAAGACTATGATTTTATGCGAACCACAAATGTTAAAAGGCTTGACAAAATGAAGATTTATTTTCCAAAAATCTCTATTCCTAGCCTTCTCCTTGGAATTTCTTGAAGTTAGAACAATATAATGAGATTGGGATTCATAAGCCTTGAATCTTCATATAAGTCAAGCTTTCTTGGAGAAAACTAATAATCTTGAAAACTAGAGAGAAAGAGAGAGATGTGAGTGATCTAGTCATCAAT